>NC_067475.1:115485262-115785262 GCF_947179515.1 Apodemus sylvaticus | reverse complement strand
TGATCTTAGAGCATAAGCTATTGGTGTTCTGTTCAGGAACTTTTCCCCTGTGCCCATGTCCTCAAGGGTTTTCCCCAGTTTCTTTTCTATTAGTTTCAGTGTGTCTGGTTTTATGTGGAGGTCCTTGATCCACTTGGAGTTGAGCTTAGTACAAGGAGATAAAAATGGATTAATTTGCATTCTTCTGCATGCTGACCTCCACTTGAACCAGCACCATTGGTTGAAAAGGCTATCTTTTTCCCACTGGATGTTTTCTACTCCTTTGTCAAAGATCAAGTGACCATAGGTGTGTGGATTCACTTCTGGGTCTTCAATTCTACTCCATTGGTCCACTTGCCTGTCACTGTGCCAATACCATGCAGGGTTTTCTCTCTTTTTTTTCCTGATGTATTTTTATTTTATTCGATATATTTTTATTTACATTTCAAATGATTTCCCCTTTTCTGGTCCCCCACTCTCCAAAAGTCACATAAGCCCCCTTCCCTCCCCCTGTTCTCCCACCCACCCCTTCCCACTTCCCTGTTCTGGTTTTGCCTTATACTGCTACAATGAGTCTTTCCAGAACCAGGAATTCATGAAATTCTTAGGCAAACGGATGGAGCTGGAGAACTTCATACTAAGTGAGGTAACCCAGTCTCAAAAGATCAATCATGGTATGCACGCACTAATAAGTGGATATTAGCCTGGAAAACTGAAATACCATGCAGTTTTTTTTAACACTATTGCTCTGCAGTATTGCTTGAGGTCTGGGATACTGATTCCCCTAGAAGTTCTTTTATTGTTGAGAATAGTTTTAACTATCCTGGGTTTTTTGTTATTCCAGATGAATTTGAGAATTGCTTTTTTTTTTTAACTCTATGAAGAACTGAGTTGGGATTTTGATGGGGTTTGCATTGAATCTGTATATTGCTTTTGGCAAGATGGCCATTTTAACTATATTAATCCTGCCAATCCACGAGCATGTAAGATTTTTTCATTTTCTGAGATCTTCTTCGATTTCGTTCTTCATAGACCTGATGTTTTTCTCATACAGATCTTTTATTTGTTTGGTTAGAGTCACACCAAGATACTTTATATTGTTTGTGGCTATTGTGAAGAGTGTCATTTCCCTAACTTCTTTCTCAGTCTGCTTATCCTTTGAGTATAAGAAGGCAACTGATTTGCTTGAGTTGATTTTATAACCAGCCACTTTGTTGAAGTTGTTTATCAGCTGTAGGAGTTCTCTGGTGGAGTTTTTTGGGTCACTTAAGTATACTATCATTTCAGCTGCGAATAGTGATAATTTGATTTCTTCCTTTCCAATTTGTATCCCTTTGACCTCCTTATGTTGTCTAATAGCTCTAGCTATAACTTCAAGTACTATATTGAAAAGATATGGAGAGGGCAGCCTTGTCTAGTCTCTGATTTTAGTGGGATAGCTTCAAGCTTTTCTCTATTTAGTTTGATGCTGGCTACCGGTTTGCTGTATATTGCTTTAACCATGTTTAGGTATGGGCCTTGAATTCCTGTTCTTTCCAAGACTTTTAGCATGAAAGGATGCTGAATTTTGTCAAATGCTTTTTCAGCATCTAATGAAATGATCATGTGGGTTTTTTCTTTGAGTTTGTTTATGTAGTGGATTGCATTGATGGATTTCCTTATATTGAACCATCCCTGCATCCCTGGGATGAAGCCCACTTGATCATGGTGGATGATCGTTTTGATGTGTTCTTGGATTCGGTTGGCAAGAATTTTATTTAGTATTTTTGCATCAATATTCATAAGGAAAATTGGCCCGAAGTTCTCTTTCTTTGTTGGATCTTTGTGTGGTTTTGGTATCAGCGTAATTGTGGCTTCATAGAACGAATTGGGTAGTGTTCCTTCTGTTTCTATTTTGTGGAATAGTTTGAAGAGTATTGGTGTTAGGTCTTCTTTGAAGGTCTGATAGAATTCTGCACTGAAGCCATCTGGTCCCGTGGTTTTTTTGGTTGGGAGACTTTCTATGACCCCTTTTATTTCTTTAGGGGTTATGGGCCTATTTAGATGATCTATTTGATCCTGATTTAATTTTGGTGTTTGGTATCTGTCTAGGAAACTGTCCATTTCCTCCAGATTCTCCAGTTGTGTTGAGTATAGGCTTTTGTAGTAGGATCTGATGATTTTTTTTTTTTAAATTTCCTCAGTTTCTGTTGTTATATCTCCCTTTTCACTTCTAATTTTGTTAATCTGGATACTGTCTCTGTGCCTTTTGGTTAGTTTGGCTAAGGGTTTATCTATCCTGTTGATTTTCTCAAAGAACCAGCTCCTGGTTTTGTTGATTCTTTGTATGGTTCTCTTTGTTTCTACTTGATTGACTTCAGCCCTGAGTTTGATGATTTTCTTTCTTCTACTCCTCCTGGGTGAATTGGCTTCTTTTTGTTCCAGGACTTTCAGGTGTGTCATTAAGCTGGTAGTGTATGCTCTCTCCATTTTCTTTTTGGAGGCACTCAGGGCTATGAGTTTTCCTCTTAGCACTGCTTTCATTGTGTCCCACAGATTTGGGTATGTTCTTCATTTTCATTAAATTCTAAAAAGTCTTTGATTTCTTTCTTTATTTCTTCTTTGGCCAAGATATAATTGAGTAGAGTATTGTTCAGGTTCCATGTGTATGTGGGCTTTCTGTTGTTTTTGTTGCTATTGAAAACCACTTTTACTCCATAGTGATCTAATAGGAGACATGGGATTAGTTTGATCTTTGTATATTTGTTGAGGTCTGTCTTGTGACCAATTATATGATCAATTTTGGAGAACTTACCATGAGGTGTTGAGAAAAAGGTATATTCTTTTGCTTTAGGATGAAATGTTCTATATATATCTGTTAAATCTAATTGGTCCAAAGCTTCAATTAGTTTCACCGTGTCCCTGTTTAGTTTCTGTTTTCCTGATCAGTCTACTGAGGAGAGTGGAATGTTGAAGTCACCCACAATTATTGTGTTAGGTGCAATGTGTGCTTTGAGCTTTAGTAAAGTTTCTTTTACGAATGAGGGTGCCCTTGCATTTCGAGCATATTCAGGATTGAGAGTTCTTCTTGGTGTATTTTTCCTTTGACTAGCAAGAAGTGTCCCTCAGTGTGTCTTTTGATGACTTTAGGTTGAAAGTCAATTTTATCTGATATTAGAGTGGCTACTCCGGCTTGTTTCCTGAGACCATTTGCTTGTAAAATTGTCTTCTAGCCTTTTACTTTAAGGTAGTGTTTGTCTTTGACACTGAGGTGTATTTCCTGTATGCAGCAAAATGTAGGGTCATGTTTACATATGCAGTCTGTTAGTCTGTGTCTTTTTATTGGGGAATTGAATCCATTGATGTTAAGAGATGTTAGGAAATAGTGATTATTACTTCCTGTTATTTTTTGATGGAATTTTTTATATCTGATTGGTTATCTTATTTTGGGTTTGATGAAAGAAGGTTACTATGTTGCTTTTTCCAGGGTGAAGTTTCCCTCCTTGTATTGGTGTTTTCTTCCTATTATCCTCTGTAGGGCTGGGTTTGGGGAAAGACATTGGGTAAACGTGGTTTTGTCATGGAATATCAAACTTGGTTTTGTCATGGAATATCTTGGTTTCTCCATCTATGGTGACTGAGAGTTTTTCTGGGTATAGTAGTTTTGTGTTCTCTTAGGGTCTGCATGAGATCTGCCCAGGATCTTCTGGCTTTCATAGTCTCTAGTGAGAAGTCTGGTGTGATTCTGATAGGTCTTCCTTTATATGTTACTTGGCTTTTTTTTTCTTTTTCTCTGCCTTTAATATTCTTTCTTTCTTTAGTACATTTGGGGTTTTGATTATTATGTGACGGGAGGTATTTCTGTTCTGGTCCAGTCTGTTTGGAGTTCTGTAGGCTTCTTGTATATTCATGGGCATCTCTCTCTCTCTTTAGGTTAGGGAAGTTTTCTTCCATAATTTTTGTTGAAGATATTTGCTGGCCCTTTAAGTTGTAAATCTTCACTCTCATCTATGCCTATAATCCTTAGATTTGGCTTTCTCATTGTGTCCTGGATTTCATGGATGTTTTGGGTTACAAGCCTTTTGCATTTTGCATTTTCTTTGTTGAGTCCATGGTTTCTATGGTATCTTTGGCATCTGAGATTCTTTCTTCTATCTCTTGTATTCTGTTGTTGATATTTGTGTCTATGGCCCCTGATTTCTTTCCTAGGTTTTCTATCTCCAAAGTTGTCTTCCTTTGCGATTTCTTAGTTGTTTCTACTTCTGTTTTTAGATCCTGGATGGTTTTGCTCAGTTCCTTCACTTGCTTGTTTGTGTTTTCCTGTAATTCTTTAGGAGATTTTTGTGTTTCCTCTTTCATGACCTCTGCCTGTTGACCCAAGTTCTCCTGTATTTCTTTAAGTGATTTTTGCATTTCCTCCTTATTGGCTTCTATCTTTTGACTCATATTTTCCTGGATTTCTTTAAATGATTTTTGTGTTTCCCTTGTAAGGGCTTCTAACTTTTGATCCATTTTCTCCTGTATTTCTTTAAGAGATTTATTCATGTCCTTCTTGTGTTCCTCTAACAGCATCATGACCAGTGATTTTAAATCCAAATCTTGTTTTTCTGGTGTTTTGGGATATCCCAGACTTGCTGTTGTTAGAGAACTGGGTTCAGATGCTGCCATATTGTCTTGATTTCTGTTGGTAAGGTTTCTACATTTGCCTTTTGCCATCTGGTTATCTCTGGTGTTAGTTTGTCCTGTTGTCACTGGCTGGTGCTTGAATCTCCTGTGAGCCTGTAAGGCTATGTCCTCACCACCGGATGACTGGGTTTCCCCCGGCACAGATTGTTGATGTGCTGCCCTCCTCTTGGGTGATGTTGGAGCCCTGGTGTGGCCTGCCCCAAGCAATGTTATACTTGGGTTGTCTCTGTGGACTGAACCTGGTGTTGCCTGTCTGCTCTGTCAGGGAGTGAAGATGGCAGCGGAGATCCTGCAGGGCATAGGACCCATGCCTGGCTGGCACATAGACGAACTGCTGCTCTGCCCAGGTCCTGGGCACAAGTGGCAGCCCACACCTTGGCGGTCCGAGTCCCCAGAGGTCTTAGACCCGGGATATCTCAGTACCTGGGGTCACCTGTCCTGTCCCACTGGGATCTAAGACGGCGGCTGCCAACTTCTCTGGGCACAGGACCCGCTCCTGGCTAGCACACAGATGAGCTGCCGCTCTGCCCAGGTTCCAGGCACTGATGGCAGCTGCATCCCCAGAGGTCTTAGATTCGGGATATCTCAGTACCTGGGATCGCATGTCCCATCCTACTGGGAACTAGGATGATGGCTGCCGATTTCTCCACCAGGCACAGGACCCGCACCTACTTTTCTTTTCGTGTATCTGCTTATTCTGGCTCTGTAGTCTGGGGTGACCCCCGGTTGTAGTGGACTTCTTGTGTACTCCCAGGTAAGTGTCCTCCCTCCACCTCTGTGGATGGCGTGCCTGGAGAATCCTGATTCACAGGAAAACCAGAGCGTGCCCAGAGAGAATCTTGATGCAAAGAGGAAAAGGGAGGCTGTCGAGAAGCTCAGTTACCTGATTGCTTGGCCTCTCTCTTCCTCCTCCTTCGGGCTTTCGGGAGCCACTAACAGTAAATTTTCTGTTTTTCTTGAGTGAGTTAAAATGAGTTTTCTTTTGATTCCAACCTAAACAATCCTGACAATGAAAAATTCAGATCCATTCCTCATCATGCTCCCTCTTGCTTGTAAGGGGGTAGTTTCCATGACAACCTCCCCTGATCTGTACAATATTTTTCAAGTTGTCAGTGTGTCATCTTGGTCAGATTTCCATCACTGTGACAAAATGCTTGAGATATAAATAGCTCTTAAAGAAGGAAGGTTTACTTTTAGACCCTGGATTCAGAGGTTTTAAACCATTGTCACGGTGGTGGGACATCAGAACAAGAGCAGTGGAATAGTTTGTGCATATTCATAGTAGGTAGGGGTCGAAATGAAAGATAGGAGACAAATTCCAACATGCCTCAGTGGCCTAACTTCCTTCCATTAGTTTCTGCCTGCCAAAGGTTCTGTTGCCTCCCAGTGGTGCCTAGGCTGGGACCAAGTCCTCAACACACGAGGCTTTGGGATACATTGAGTGTGGGAGACCAAACTGTGGGAAACCAGACTTTCAACAGCTCTCACCTTGAGAGTCCACTTACCTTGGTTTATAGCTGAACCACCTCCTTCTTCACACAAGGCTGATCAACTGGTCCTTATCTTGGCCGAACACCTGGGGTTGTCTAGGCGGAACCAGCATTCCAGAAAAGCTGCTGGAAGCCACAGTCAGCATCTGCCCCAGATGACCTTTCCTCTTTCTGTGTCTTTAGCATTCCCTCTCAGCCCCTCCCTACTTCCTCTCACGGTGTGTTCATAACCAGACGTTCAGCTTTTCATCAAAGAGGCCTTGACAAGACACCCCCTTTTTGCTTGGCCTCCCTCTTCTTTCCCACCCATTTCTCTTTCAGGCCAGTCCTTCTTGACTCCCCGAATAATTAGGTCCCAAGGGACGGGATAATTGAGGATCCAAAGGTCAACACTTGTCTAAATGGTGTCCCTGGGCAGTGGACTCCAGATGGGGACTTGCCTAGAATACTGGATCTCTGAACTACTTTCACTTTCTTTTCTTCGGTCTTGATTCATGCGCTAGAACTGGGATAAACATTTTGGTAACTAGCTTGCTTCTTGCCTTATATTGACTGTGAAGGCAATATAAATTGACTTAGATCTTTAAATATAAATTATTATTAAGATTGCAGCCCTTCATCTAGTGTTCTTTCCAATACAGAGATGATTGCTTCAGCACCTTTATTTACTTATATTTATTGTTATCTGACTTATTTCTGATTTTTAAAGTCCTCTTTTTGGTATTTTAGATTGTAATTGAATCCTTAGCCTATAAATAAAAATACTTCTCTTTGGCTTTATTAGTTGAAAAAACAACAAAGTGACAACACAATTAATTTTTTAGTGTATATCTATTGTTCATTGTATGTTTTTAAAGCAATCACTGAAGTCTGGCCAATATTTATTTGTAAACTCCCACAGTTTGTCCGCCTTCTGCCTTGCTGTAGACAGCCAGTTCTCTTTCAAGTCTCCTAGAAAACTGTTCACTACAGGTGTTTGGCACTTCCTGCATTCTGCAGGGCACAAGGAAGACATTGATGTTGTTCTCTGAACCCCTCTTCCGTGCTTTCGGTGGTCATTTGGGGAGTGCCATCCAATGGCTGCTACTCATCTGTAGCTACTCAGCCTTCTCTGTGTGTCTCTGACTCTCCCGGGCCTTCAGTTTCTTCCAGTTTGAAGCACATTATCCTTGACACAGAAGATAGAAGCAAAATGAAAACTCGGTGATTAACTTCCCACTATTATTTACATGACTAAAACCCTTCTCCACGGATCAGTGTCCCTTGTGGGTGATGAAAGCAGATAAGGTGGGGATTCTAGTTTGCTTTCCTATTGCTGTAATAAACACCACGACTGAAAGCAGTGTGGGAGCGGAAAGGTTTTATTTGATGTACATTTCTACATGATAATCCATCACAGAGGGGAAAGTTGAGGCAAGAACTGAAGCAGGAACATGGAGGCAGAACCCAGATCAGAAAACCTGTAGAAACACTGCTTTCTAACTTGCTTCCAGGCTCATAACCGCCTACCTTTTATATGGCCAAAGCCCACCTGCCTAGGGATGGCACTGCCCACTACAACAATTAACAATCAACAAAACGCCTCACAGATATTCTCACAGGCCAATGTGATAGAAGCAATTCTTTCATTGAAGTTCTTCACTCCTTCCAAGAGTGACAAGTTGACAACAAAACTGACCAAGGCAGAGGAAAGGTACACGGCATAGGTTAAGATGGTCATAAACATTTGGCACAGCCCCAAATCTGCTGTTGGGATAGGGATTTGGATATCCTGTGGCTGAGCATCCCCAGTAGCAAAGGTTTTGGCAGGGTTCAGCAAATGCCATCTCTGCAAAGGTCTCCAGTGGCTACGCTGCTGCCACCTCCACAAGAGGAGAGGGGAAAGACTTCATTTTTGTAGAAAGACTATCATAAAATCCTAGAACCTTAGGGCTTTATTGGTGAGAATTCCTGAATGGATTCTTCGATATCAAAGAGATGGGTGTAAGGGAGACATGGGAATTGAAGTTCAATGAGGCCAATAGTTAGCAGCAGGCCAGTGCATCCTTCAGTAGATTAGTCTGGGCGAGAACTGGTGGGCACTGAAATAAAAATAGAGAAGAGGGAAACTCTAGGAGTGAATGACTTCTCCCAACACCGACCCCTCCTCAGGATACTGGACCAAAGTTCATTTCACACAACTTCCCTCAGCTGAAGACCATATGATCATTAAAACCTTAAACCCTTGCCTGAGAAAGTTCACTTTACTGTTTATTCCCCAAAATGCTTGTTGTGAGCCCCTGACTTCCCCCCTTTCCCATCATGTTTACCCCAGAAAACTGAGTTATAAGTTCTTTCTTCTGTCTCTTTGAAATATATCTACTAGTCTAATAGTCTTTCTTCAGACCCTGGACTATAACCATCCAGGGCAGGGTCCCTGTTGCCAAGACTCAATGGGTGAGTAAGACCCATTAGCAGAAGGACAGAGGGCTAATCATATTGTTAGTGTCTCCTAGGACTGTTCCTTCAGCTCATCCTAATTTGAAGGCTTCTTGCTGTCTGCTTAAAGAGAACACCATTCATATGTTCTCATAGGGCAGAAGGGACACAAGCTTATGACTTAGTCACTACCTGAAATCCCCTTCTTAATGATTTCAACATGAAAACTTTAGAAGGACATGATTATTCAAGCCATAACTCCACAGAATTCTAAGGCCTAGGGTAAGTCAAAAGTATGGGACCACAACCAGTAGAAGGTCGGTGGACTATAAGGGACCCACTGTAGATTTCACTCCAGAGTGTCTCCTGGAGCTGGAGAGGTGAGAGGTGATGCCTGACCCTGATGGTCCAGGCAGGACAGCTTCCATCTTGCCTCATTCTAAGTGGCTTTGGGCACCTGTCTGACATTATCTCTTCCTGCCTGTGCAGCAGCTGTTGGCTGACAGAGGCTGAGGTGGGGCCAGGAACCCATCTCAGGGAAGTGAGGAAGCATCAGGAAGTGGGATGGTGGCAAGTGAAGCTCTGAGCCTCTCTCCATCCACATCCTATGAATAAACAAATCACAGGTTCAAAAGCAAACTCATTAAGAACTGCAACACATGGGAGGGTGAGGCAGGAGGAAAGTGGTGAATTTGAAGTCACACAGTGAAACTTTTTTCTCAGTAAACCAAATCAAACCAACAAACCAATTAACCAGCCAACCAACCAACCAGCCAACCAACCAACCAACCAACCAATCAAACAAACAAAACCCTAAAATCCAAATAGGTTAGGGGCTTGGGAGAAGGCTCAGGGTAAAGTGCTTGCCCTGCAAGCCCGAAGGACTGAGTTCAGTCCTCAGAATCCACACAGGAGAATGCCTGTAAATCCAGCACTCTGCTGGGGAGATGAGAGGTAGATACCGAACAACTTCCTGGAAGCTCGCTGGCCAGCTTGCTGCAAGAAACACAAGTGGAGGGGAAGAACAGACAACTCCCCAAAGTTGTCCTCTGACCCCCACCAACATGTTGTGGCATGTGCTTGCCCCCACCTATTAAATATGTTTTAAAAATTCAGAATGGGTCTAGAGAGATGACTCAGCAGTTAGCAGCACTTGATTGCTTAACTGAACTCAGGTTCGGTTCCCAACGCCCACATAGTGGATCACAACCATCTGTAACTCCACCGTCTCTAACCTCACAATCACCAGGCATGCATGTGGTGCACATATATAACATGTAGGCAAGATACTCATACCCATCAGAAAATGCATCTAAAAAAAAGTTCAATAGAATCCATCTCTGAAAGCAGATTTCTGTACAACTGTCCCGGCCACAGTTCTTTGGGAATAAAAGGAGTCTTTTACACAAGCCAGGTTGAATAGACTGCAGATTCCGCAAGGCACACTGAACACTAGCCCTGAAAGGCAGACTGAGGAGGCAGACATCATTCTTGTAGGAACTGTTAGAGAGCAGAGAGAGATGTGGTGAACTTGGCCTCTGAGGAGGATTAATTTCCAGTGAGTTGTCTTTCAGAAGCTAGTGCCTTTCAATTCTCCCTTTTGTTGTTTTCAGACATAAAACTTGAAGGAGTGCTCTTTTGGCATCAAAGAAGGGCCTTGCCTGGGAGGTGTCTTCACCAGCTTTTCCCTACTGTCCCGCACAACATCTGCTGGAACTTTTGACATTCTGCTCTTCCTTGCCTCTAGATTTTAATGCCAACAAATTAATGCGTAAGATGCCAGCAGAAAATGACTTTGACGGGGCAGAGTGACCTTGCGTTTTTTGGTTGGGAGGAGAGGAAAGCATCAGGCACACTAATTGCTGAATTATAATGAACCTTTCTATGATCCTTTGAGTCTCTCAGAGGAATCAAAACAAAATGAAATTAGAGCAGTAATATCAAGCAGCCAGCCTTGCAGGGAGACAATAGGTGGAGATAAAAGCCAACCTCAACCTCCCTGAAAGGATGGGGAGGTGGTGGGACTTCTTTTCCAAAGGCTCTGTTAATGATTTTTATTGGTGTTGTTCTTGTCTTAGCAGTTTGTGAAAACAGACACATATGTGCAGGCGTACATGGGTGCATATGTATGCACATGGGTGTGCACATACTCTATGGATGTATATGTCACATACATATAAGAAAGACATTTTATATTATATATATTTTAATTCTTATATACTTACATAATTTCCTATTTCCCTTTCTTCCCTCCAAACCATATTCTGTACTCCTCCTTGCTCTCTTTTAAATTAATAGCCTCCTTTTCTTTACGTGTGTGTATGTGTGTGTGTGTGTGCTCGCATATACTCCTAAATATATAAATACAACTTGCTCAGTCCATACAATGTTATCAGTATGTATATGTTTTTACAGATAACCATTTGATATTGGATAATCAGTTGGTGTGCTCTTCCCTGGGGAAGATGATTTCTCTTGCTCTCAGCATTCCTTAGTTGCCGATAGGTTTTTGTGTAGGATTGAGACATGGGCAAAAGAGCTTTTCCTCTTCCTCATTAGAATATTTATTGGCGAGGTCTACGTTCAGGTCATGTTTAAGCAGCCATGTAGCAAGACTTCCTCAGTATAAGCTGGTGATATTTCTAGAGGATACAATCTTATTGCAGACTTACTATTCCTCAGCCTTTTCCGTTCTTTCTACCCCTTCCTAAGGATTTCTGAGCCTTAAATGCAAGAGTTATATTGTAGATGTGTCAGTTGGGTCTGGGCTTCATAACCTGCATTTTGATCCATCCTAGTTTTCTGTAATGGTCTCCATCTGTTGTGGTTCCTGGATGAGGGTGAGAACTATAGTTACCTTGGTACAGGGAACCCACAGAAGTGACCACTCAGGCACAGTTTATGGCCAATTAAAAGTCTTTGTTATAGCTAGCTGGGACTACACTAAGGTATTTGGAACCCAAGTTATAGTGCCAAAGTGTTTAAGGTAAGGGGTTTTTTAAAGGTAAAAACTACATCTCAGCATCTTTCTCACAGCTACAGCAGGAGGTTTTGTGCAAGCAAGCACTTTAACAGAAGCTAAGATAAATGAGCTGGGACATCTTGACCTAAGACAGAGTTGTAATTTTCCATGCAACTCTTCATCAAGGAGATTACATTTTAGTTAAACCTAAAATGGCCTGAGCAAGAATACAAGATGGCAGAACCTCTGCACTGTCTTGCCCTGTCATTATCTGTGGTTATAAATATTTACAATGTAGTTAGGGATTATGCTGGCTAATGTAGGCTATCCTCCAAGATCCATGACTTCACCAGCTCTGAAGTTGGCTAGGTTTCTAGGACTAGGGATTACCTCCCTCTTGTCTTAAATTTAATTAGAACTGTTGGTTAATGTCAAGGTATGTGTGCCATTACTGCATCCTTAGAGTTATCATACCATAGTGGACATAGAGCATCCTTAGGATTATTGTACCATGGTGGCCATAGATGTCATATGTGGGTAGGACCATTGGTTATTTCTCTGCTTTACAGGTTTGTATGGAATGTTGTGATACCCTGAAAGCTTGTGCTTTCAGGTCCTGCTTGGGTTCTCTGTGCATTGAGTCTGATGTACATGGTATCTTCAGCAACAAAAGCCTACGTACCTTGAGGTTATCATCAAGATGAATGCTTCTCATTGTCCTTACCTTTCTCAGTTGCCATGCAAATCAAGAACTTGCGAGTCAATTCTCATTGCTTGATTCTTCTGACCTCTGTGTCATTTATCTCCTTTTCTGACTTTTTCTCCTGCCCTCAGTACCTTCTGTGTTCTTTCACCAAGCCCATGGAGCTTTTACTGGTTACTAAAGCAGACTGCTAATATCTCTACGACACTGGGGTCTTCCTATTTATTTCTTTACCTGAAACTTGGCTCTTTTATGAAGCCAATATTTTCTATGAAGTTTGCTGAACTGGAAGTTGTCTTTCTCCTGAAGCTTTGCTTTGGAGTAGGGTGCCCCTTTCTACTCTACATTGTTCTTACTTCTCCTCCTTAACCTACAGTATTAGTCAGTGTTCTCTAGAGGAACAGAGAGAGATTCCTAGAGTGCTGCTGTTCTTTGGTTTACATTGAAAAAAGCTGATTTTAATATTGGTAAGGAATACAATAGCAACTTCCAGGAAGAAAGAGGTGCACAAAAAGGCAAAGGTTCTCCTTCTGCCTCCCTTCAGCTAGGCTGCCACATGTAGATGCCGCTCATATTTTAGGATAGATCCTCCTATGTCAAATAACCTGATCAAGAAAGCACCTCCTAAGAGTTCCCAGTGACTTTCGTCTTACTTGATTCCAGATCCAGTCAAGTTAACAAACAAGATTAGCCACCATGGACTACCTATGTGATTGCTCTGATTCCTGTCCTTGCTTCATGCAGTCTATGTTCAACACAATGAACTTCCACTGCTCAGAACCCTGAAGTGATGAATCCTTCCCAGAATTGACAAAAGCTCTCCCGGGGCTGTCTGCTCTTACTGCACCCAGGGCTTCCCAGGCCTTGTCACTATTTTCATTCTGTTCTCAACCCTATCATTTGCTTGGCCATGTCATAGACTTGCCAGCCATACTTCTACCATCTGCAAAATTTTTACCCACTGTTCAGTCCATTCTGCAGATGTTGTCATGGCTTAACCTATCTTCTTGCAATGTCTGATCTATATTAGTCAGTGTTCTATTGATGTAAAGAGACACCATGACCATGGCAACTTTTATAAAAACAAGCATTTAATTAGGGCTGGTTTACCATTTCAGAAGTTTAGTTTATTATCCTCATCACAAGAAGCATGGCAGCATGTAAGCAGACATGGTACTGGAGAAGGAGCTAGAGTTCTACAACTGGATTAGTAAGTAACAGAGAGAGAGAGAGAGAGAGAGAGAGAGAGAGAGAGAGAGAGAGAGAGAGAGAATACTGGGCCTGACTTGAACATCTGAAGCCTCAAAGCCAACCAGTGACATACTTTCTCCAACAAGGCTACACCCCCTAATCCTTCTCAAGTAGTGCAACTCACTAATGGGTATGTATTTAAATATATGAACCTACGGGGCCTGTTTAAAACACTGAATGCTGAGATGCTGTCTTTTCCCTGAGGGTCCTGAGGCAATTCAATCTAAATTAGTTACCACCCTCTTTTCTCATTCCCTGTCTCATGTTTCTGACTGCCACACCTATTGCACAATCTTTTGCTTGTTAATGTTCTTTTTTTCTCCCACAAGCACTGGAGATTTGTCAACATTATATTCCTATTCGTAATTTTTTTCCACACACATTCATCTGTGCATCTTCTTAAAGACTGAAGGTATCCTAAATGGGGTATTTTCTTGTGATATGTAGTTTCACTACATTTCTTACAACAAAATGATTGCTTTTGATTTGTGTTTCTATGACTGTATATCAAACAGAAGCTCTAAACAACCAGGTTCCAGGGACAACAAGTTGCCTCCTTCATGACTTCAACATGTATATTATTAATTACCTGGTAAACTATTGCAAACATTTCCATCCTATCATTTCTCCGTCTGAGACTGATGCTTGCTAGGGTATCAAGTATGAGCTTTTACACATCTGCTTCACTCTTTATTCATGCCCATCAGAGTATTCTCTTGATGTTTCAAAATCCTTTACCTTCGAAGCTGGCTAAAGAATTCATATGGAAGCATGATACCACTAGAAGTCTTTATGGACGGATACACCAGTTTTACATTTTTATGGATTTGACAACCCAGCTTTGAAAGAGACAATTGTGAAACATCACATATTGGAAGGTGTCTGGCTGATGCCTTAACCTAGTCTATGAGATACCTCATTTGTTCTTTATTTTGCCTGGCACTTGAGGATTTGCAAGTGTCTGACAAAGGTGTTAAGACCTGATTCAAGACAGTTGGCATTTACCCACAGTTTAAAAAGCACATTCAGAATGATTCCCACCTTTTAAATGTGTTTGTTATTATTCTATGGTGTGTAAAAGTGTAAAAAGAATGACATGGTTAATATATTAATATGACCTTCAATCATCTTTGTGCAGCATTTGCATCCGTTTATGCAACACCTAATTGACAGTTGGCCCTCCAGTCCTCTCCAGTGGAACTGCCTATTAAATGGAATTTATGGCCACTGATTTCTAAGTCGGTTAAAGGACATGAAATAAAAATTTACTTTAAGTGATGCTCAATGAAATCTTTCTCTGGTTGGGAAAAAAAAATTCATTTTAGAAAATAGCTATTTATGCTGCAGTCGAGAAAGCACATTGAAGGCATACTGAGCTTCTGGGTCCACGTGAGAAACACCTGGGTGCTTCTTTTAGGTGTGGGAACCCTGCCTGTTTGAATGCACAGATTCCAACCTTGCTACTGTTCTTCTGAGTGTTGCAGAGGACTAACAGAGAAGGTGGAGGATGCACATGTATCTGTTCATCGAGTATCTTAGATCTCTGGTGCACGCTGGCTTCCTCATCTCTCCATGGCCCTTCTGCAGTGTCGGCTCCCATGAGAAAGTGATCTTGTCTTATTTATGGATGCATCCGCTAGCTTTTAGTAAGCAAATCTTCACAAATCTTTGCTGGATGAATTAATGAACCAATACACTGATTACCTTGCCTTATTGTTACTGTGATTCTGATATAATTTTTTGCTGTTCTAAACCTGTTAAATATTTAGTTTACAAATCAATGCACTTATAATGATGCTCGAGAATAGATGCTCATTTACTTTCAGTAAGTGAATGAGCCATTGCAGGCTAAGAAGTGTCACCATCTTCAGCTGATTGCTGGTGAGCTCCATTAGGTAACCATGTCTTCATCATCCTACCTTGAGATTGCCAGAAGATCAAGCCTTGGGCAAATATAGAGCTGAATATATCCTCACAGTCTCTGGTCTCTTCAACAATAGATATGGGTAATGTAAGATCAATTGTTTTTTCTCTGTCACTCTTTCTACATCATCTTATTTTCTATCTTCTCACAGAACTAAGCAATGTACGGATATTTCTTGCTTCTCTCTGAAACCTAAAATCAAGTCAGTGGATTCACATACAAGAGCCTGTGGTAGTGTCTTAGTTAGGGTTTCTATTGCTGTGAAGAGATACCATGGCCACCACAACTCTTGTAAAACAAAACATTTCATTGGTGCTGACTTTCAGAGGATGAGGCCATTGTTGTCATGGCAGGAAGCCTGGCAGCATGCAGGCAGACATGGTGCTGGAGGAGCTGAGAGTTGTAGATCTTGATCTATAGGTAGCAAGGAGAGATTGTGTGCCACACAGGCATAGCTTGAACCCCTACACCCACAGTGGTACACTTTCTCCAACAAGGCCACACCTTCTAATAGTGCCACTTCTTATGGGCCAAGCATTCAAACACATCAGTCCATGGGTGCTATTCCTATTCAAACCACCCCAGATATTTTTTTTCCAAATTTTTGTTCAAGCTCTTTATCTAATACCATCCAGATATTCTGAATTTACTTAATCCACACGAATTCAATGTGAGGTCTTTTATCTTAGAAATATTATGGAAAAAGAAGTAGAAGTTCACATGTGTGACAAGTCTGGTCTTAGAAATCTGTGAAGGAAGCAGAGACACAAGCTGGAGCAGGATAGGTGAAGAGGACTACAGGTTGTAACGTGCTTTCTGTGTCTTCCTTTTTCTCCTTCATCTTATATTTATACGTAGAAGCAGATTGCAATGCTATATAATAGGAAAGTTTGCAGGAGGACAGGTGGGAACCCAAGAAGGGAAGGGGCACCTGAGTTCAGTACTCTTGCAGAAAGGAAATTATATTCTACATAATTTCTAGGTAAAGCGGGAATTTCAACACACATCAATACATTAGAAAAATAAAAACATTCAAGATAGACCAGCAGCAGCAGAAGAAAGAATTAAAAAGAGAACAGGACAAAGTCAAGGAAATGTGGGACAAAAGTTTGTTGTCATGCGGGGATTATGTTGGAGTTTTTAAGATGAGGGATGGAAAATTAGATAAAACTGTAGATATCCTTACATATTGGATTTATGACTTGTTATGAGAAAGTGACATATGAGTTAGGGTATAATGTTATAGTTTGGGCTGGAGAGATGGCTCAGTGGTTAAGAGCACTGACTTTTCTTCCAAAGGTCCTGAGTACAAATCCCAGCAACCACATGGTGGCTCACAACCATCCGTAATGAGATCTGACACCCTCTTCTGGGGTGCTGAAGACAGCTACAGTGTACTTACATATAATAATAAATAAATATTTAAAAAAAATGTTATAGTTAACTAATTTTTTACTAGTTAACTAATTCTGGAAAAACTATTAAACATTTGAAAATCCCCCAGTAGAGTGGCGGGGCAATGCTTCAGCTAGTGGTCACAGCACTGAGGTTCAAAGTAAAGGGAATGATGTTTTCTACCAATTCTTTCAAGAATTATTAATTGTAGGGTTGTTGAGGGAGCCAGGGCTCTAGTCTCTATGACAGTAGTTCTCCACCTGTGAGTCTGTATACCTTTGGAGGTTGTGTATCAGACATCCTACATATCAGATATTTATATTATGATTCCTAGCAGTAGCAACACTACAGTTATGAAGTAACAATGAAATAATTTTATGGTAGAGGACTCACCACAACACGGGGAACTGTATTAAAGGGTCACAGCATCAGGCAGGTTGAGAGCCACAAGCTTTAATAGTTGACATGTTAGTGCAGAGAGTCTGATGTCACACACACAAAGCAGCTAGAGGAAGGAAATGACGTGGTTTCAGGTAGTGATAATTGCTGTGAAGGGAAAGGACAAGGTAGGTAAGACTGATGAGACAGGTGTTGGAGGGCAAGTTGGTGTGTTAGACATGTCAGTTAGGAGCGTGGCCAGAGATGAAAGCTGGGGGTGGGCATGCTAGGCATGAGAAGCCAGAGAACTATGCTTGCAGGCGGGGGTAGCAGTGATCCCATGTTTGAGGGGTGGTATAAAGGTTGACATGGGTGACTCCAAGAATGAGGAGAAGGAAGAGGAAGGCTCTTAGAGACAGTCAAGACAGTTTACCGAGAGGAGGTTATTGTTGCATTTTTATTTATTTTCTTTAGTCTAAGGACAACCAGAAACAGGATTAGGACACAAACCATCAGTCTTTGAGAAGACAATTGTTGCATTACAAGAAGGGAGAGGCCAGACGAGAGACTGTGCAATATTTTAGGCAAGAAGTGTTGATAGCTTCACCAGGAGGGTTGCTGAGAAGCAGCGATACACGCATGCTCTATTCTGTGTACCCATTTGACCAGGAAAGGATGCTCAGAGGGCAGACAGTGTTCCTTTTGAGTACGGTTGTCTTCTGGAATTAGCATTTGAATCAAAGACTGACTGAGGAACATTACCCTCCTCAATACAGGCCTGGAGAGAACAAGGTAGTGGAAGCTAATCTCCTTCCTGTTTCATTTGGGACACCCACCTTCTCAGGCCTTCCTGGGGACATCACCCTCATAAACTCCCTTAAACTTGGACTGTGACTTACACCATTGGTTTCCATTGCTTCTCAGACCCTGGGCTCAATCAAATCAAAACATGCCACTGGCTTCCACGATTCCTCTGCTTGCACAGTTGATGAGAATCTATCACGTCTATAATTTTGTGAGCCAGCTCCTATAATGAGCCTTTCTCTTCTTTCTTTTCTTTCTATTTATCTAATATATACACAAATCCTCCACTTCTATATTCTATGTCTTCTATGGTTCTTCTTCTCTGGAGAACCCTAACTAATTTATTAATATATGGCTGGATTTGGGACATTTGGAGTGCTACCATACAATGTTGATCAATCGAGAATGGTCTTAGATAAAATGTTAAATAAAATCTCAGTATTTGCAAGGTTCCAAGCACATTCATAATAGATATTAAGATTTTATGACTTGGTACTCAGAAAGGAAGCTCAAAGGTTTTGATGTTGGAAATGGCATGAAACTGCACTCCAGTAAGTTAATTAGGTAGTATCATTAGCATGGGGAGATGATCTGTGTGTAGTGCTTCTCAACTTAAATGTCTACACGATTTCCCTGGAGACCTTGTCAGTACAGAATCTGGATCTATATATAGGTCACAGATGAGACACAAGAGTCTACCTTTTCAACAGGCTCCTAGTTGGTTCCAGAGTTGAGTTGCTGGTGTGCAAGCCACACTTCTGAGAGCAAAAAGTTCTTGGGATTGTATCTGGAGAAAGATGATTGTTATTTACACTGGGCTGGGAGTGTGAGTCTAGAGAAGAGAATTTTTCTTTCACAGTGGAGGTAGAGATTGGACAACAAAGAGGAATTAAGAAAAAAAAAAGCAAAGTATAGAACCAAGGTGTGAAGGAAATGAGAGGATCAAGAGTAGCTACTAAAATCAAGACTGCGGAAGGCATTTGCTAGTCAAAATTATTTTTCTCAGGCAGCAGCATAGGCCCTGATGAGAGTTCATGGGGTATCAGTCCCACGCCCTCCTCAGCTGTGTGTGAAGGGATGAAGTGTCAAGGTTTCTATCCTTTTGTGTCTCCTGAATGTTGGGGCACAGAGCCAACATGAAGAGCCCATGGTGAAGGTGGTGGTAACCTACACCAAGCAATGTCATTGGGCCAGAAATCAATAAGTCATTTTGGAAATTAGGAATGACTATGCCTTTTTTGGCCATGGTATCTGAGCCAGTTTCTGCATAGTTCCTGATTCTGCCTTCAGGTATTAATCATTCAAAGCCCAGGGATCATCACTCAAACTTTCATGGTGACAACAGAAACAGTGGCCCACATTACTGAGCATTAGGTAATAAGCACTTGCTAGGCACGTGAAAAATATCATTTCACTCAAACTTACAATGCTAGGAGAAAGATCATATTGTTATCCTGCCTCACTCAAAACACGGTGTCTTCCAATACTCTGCTTTTTAATCAAAGGACATTAGGTTTTTGGGAAGTTCAGTGGTTTGTCAAGGCCCCAGTAATGTGACAGACTGAACTGAGATCAAAGTGGCTCTTTTTAAATTTATTTTTTAAATATTATTCATTTAATGTGTATGAATACACTGTAGCTGTCTTCAGACACACTAGAAGAGGGCATCGATTCCCATTACAGATGGTTGTAGGCTACTATGTGGTTACTGGGAATTGAACTCAGAATCTCTGGAAGAGCAGTCAGTGCTCTTAACTGCTGAGCCATCTCTCCAACCCCAAAGTGATTCTTTCAACTAGCAGACCCAGGGGCCCTTCTTCCTGCAGCTCCCCTCTTAACCATTTGTAAAATGACTTCCCAACGGGACGATTTCAAAATCAGATACTTCCACTTTCCTGGAGTTAAATAAAACAGTGTCCCTGGGCAGCAGTGAATATAAATGGGTGCTCTCTAGCTATCCGAGTGACTTTAATCACAGGTCTTGAATGCTTGGGCTGAAATATTTTCACTTGGGGGAATTGGTGGTGGTTGGGGGAGGGGCTAGATGAAACTGATAGATTCTGTGTTCCAGTCAACATTTGAGCGACAACTCCCAAAGAGGGATGCTGAACAGCCTGTAGAGTCCAGTTCATACAGATTAGTAAAGGGCCCAGATAGTGGAGATTTTTACAGAGCCTCTGAGGTATTCTGGTGGACAGCCAAGGATATGTCCCCAGGTAGCACATCTTTCACTGTCTCCTAAGACTTCCTTATATAAATACCCACATGACATAGACTCGTGTGCCCGATGACTACCAACACTATTTTCATGGTGGCTTTGCTCTTGTCATGGAACTCAAGTGGGACTCTGTGGCTCTAAAGCCACATCTCAATGGCTCATACAAAACAAAACAAAACGAAACAAACTCTGGACTTCAGAGGTGAAAAAAATGTAAACATGGAAAGGATGAGCTTTTAAAAACTAAGGAAAGAAAAAAAAAAAGCTATTTCTGCAGAATGGCTTTCCCAGGAGCCTGACCCAGCTGTGGTACTTGGTGTGCTCAGAGGTAACCTGGAGTTAGGACACATCCTAAAGGCCAGCAGGATCCGCCTCAGTTTGGCTGAGAAAGTGCAGTCACTGGATGTCCGAGATATTACGCAGGGATCTGAATGCTGGGTACAAGCGCTACATGGAAATTATTTCAACAGTAAGTCTGAGTGTCACGTGTCCTGCTGGGACTCTGGGATCAGATGCTCCTGTGGGCAAACGGGGCAGAGCGGGAACCCCATGAAACCCCATTGCAAGGAGGTGGCACCGTGGACAGTAAAATTTGCCCTAGGGTTTTGGAGCTGGCCTTTCTGCTCCAAACCTCAGCAGTACGCTCTTATTTTCAGACGCTTCAGCTGTAAGAATATGTGTGTGTGTCCAAGCTCTCCAGATGGAGTCAGGTCTGTTGTGTTCCCTTTTGATCCCCACCGTCTCTTACTTCTGCTCCTGAACTGCTGAACCCGGAGCGCTGTTTGCCTTTCTGTGGCAGAATGACATCAGCAGGGAGGCAGTTCCTCGGCCAAGGGAGCCAAGTCCTCAGACACCATCTCGGAAGTAGGACAAGTACATTTTGTTTCTCCAATTCAACCCAGAGAACTGCTTGGTCCCTGAGATCTGTGCCAAATGTGTTTGCGCAACGTCGGCAGCGGTGCCCAAAATGCGGCGCAAGACCCGGCCAAAGGTTTCGTTTCGTTGTGGAATTGAATACTCACAGATGGCAGGGCTAGCGTTGGTGGCCGCGTCTATGCGAATTGCAGACTCAAACCTCAGGAGGGGTTAGGGTCCTAGAAGGCATGGTACTAGGCCTCTGGCTAGGCCTGTCATAGCCTATTGCCTCAGTACATAGCCTAGCCAAGGCGCACAGAGCATTGAGGTAAAGCTGGCCAGGGCACTGTGCCATCTTATTTTGGCTAGGAGCATGTTCCTGGGCGGGGGTGGGGGAGTTGGGGAGTTGGGAGGAGAAAAGCTACCAATTTGGCTGTTACTCCTGAACATTTGCTCTGCATTCTTGAATCCTCTTAGTTAAAATCCCTATACCCCAGGCAATGGGGCAAGAATACACACACTCTACACATGTGAATGCATGCACACACAGAGACCCAAAACCTCTTAGTAGATAAAAACAGCTATTGCATGTGTACCTATATGTGCATATTTTTGTTAGGAGAAATCAAGGACTATGAAAATATGTGCATATATATATATATATATATATATATATATATATATCAAACCAATATTTGAAGGCTAATGCTGGTATCTTTCGAAGTCTAATGTAATAATAAACTTGTATGTTTTGTAGGGCCTTATAGGTCACAGTAAATTCCATTCATCTCATGGGCCTAACCACTCTGTAGAACATGTGTTAGCTTCTTCTCTAGTTCAATACTTAAAGGAAACCAGGGAAATAACTTGCTCAAGATTGCATACCAATCAAGTCCCAGGATCAGGACTAAAACCAGAGGTCATCCTCATCCAATCTCTTTACCCTCCTGGCCCCTAATCTTTATGGTAAAATGACCAAAGGGAAACAATCCTGTAATCTACTCATCTATTTGCAGGACTGGATGACACAGCTCAATGCCTCCCAGAGTAGTCAAGAGACCAACAGCAACATCTGCTTTACTTGCGGAAAACAAAACAAAACAACAACAACAACCCCAAACAAACCAAAACCAAAAACAGAAACAAAAACCCAAAACAAAAGAACCAAAAACAACAGCGGTCCAAGTCCATCCCTGACCATTTGAGTCATAATCTGCACTTTGATAGCATCGTGTGTAATGAGCCGAGGTTGGGACACTAGGGAGGATGGGGCTAGGGCTATACTCTCTTTCTTGGCACACTTAAGAGCTCCTGAATGTTTAAATTACATAATCGAAGGAACAAAAAAGGGGGTGAGGTGGGAAGAGTTTGGTATTCTGTCTGGACTCCACCCCCACAGTTACCTGGCAACAACCAGGTATGCTCCACCCCACAGTTACCTGGGAAGAACCAGGGAGGCCTGGCCCACTATAAAAGGGAATGCTCGGCCCCTCCTCTCTCTCTCTTACTCTCTTACTCTTCTCTCTCTCTCTCTCTCTCTCTCTCTCTCTCTCTCTGGCTCTTCCTTTCCCATCCCTTCCCCCCTCTTTCGACGTGGTCATGGCCAGCCTCTACTTCTCTACTCTTTCTTTCTATTTGCCTTTCTCTGCCTCTACTACCCTCTTAACTCCCCTCCCCATGCCCTGAATAAACTCTATTCTATGCTATACCTTTGTGTGTGTGTGTGTGTGTGTGTGCATGCGTGTAGTCCCTCAGGGGGAAGGGATGCCTTGGCATGGGTCTGCTGAGGCACCCCCTTCCCCCACACCTCATAGAACATATTCTTACGCATATTTCTCTTTTTATGATCACAACAAAGAGGAAGGAGGAGGAGGAAAAGAAGGAGGAAGAGAAGGAGGAGGAAGAAAAGAAGAAAAGGAGGAGGAGGAGAAGGAGGAGGAAGAGGAGGAGGAGGAGGAGCTGTTGCCAGCTCATGCTAGGAACTTACACTGGACTGCTAAGAGCCTCCGAAACTCTCCAGGTAGCTGTTCTGCAGTCAGGGTTGAAAACTGATAGAGCAGAGCAAGTGCTTTCCACCTTTGCCAAGTCTGTGAGTCTTGTCCGCCGGAAACAACCTAAGCATGCATCACCTGCTCCATGCCTGGCAGCGACGTCAGGATTCATAAAACATTTGCAGCATTGAATCTAAACTTTCGTATTGCTTGGAGATCTTATCCGATAAGCCCCTGCGGGTGGCCATTCCCCGTGGCTAACTATTCCAAGGGCACAGTCAATTGGAGTCCCTTTTTTTTTCTTGGAAAAAGAATCAAAATGTCAAGAGAGAAGCTGCTAGCTTCCATATCTATCTGAAGAGATGTGAGTAGCTTTGTGGTGAGTGAGGAGCGTTGCGCAGCATTAGAATACTCAGGGTGAGGAGAATTTACTGGCTCAGATCATTTGCAATTCAGGCAAAGCTCTCGAGGGTGCCTGAGGATGGCCAGGATGGCCAGCCTCTCTGTACATGCCACCTAGAACATCAGCAAGAACAATGTCCAGGCCCTAGGAATGACTCGGCCACCTGGTGAGGCGCTGGTGGAGAGTCTGAGGGCATATTGTGCTTTATGGTTTCTCTTTTGATTTTTTTTTTTTTTTTTTTTTTTGAGATACAAAACCCCAAACAATCTCTACATTTTCCCGTATCCAGAGTCATCACAATGTCATATTTGGAGTCATGCTTACTCGGTTGTGGAGGCATCTGTTTGAGATATCAAGACAAAAATTCATCAGGGAATGCTTATATCTAGGTCAAGAGAGGACAGCTGTGTGGCGCAGGCCACAGACCCAGCCCACGCAGGAACTTGTAACTCTAGATGGCCCATAGCCAGGGGGACCCACTTATTTACTAGGTTTGCCAAGCAGTCCAGAAACAGATGAGGATTTCTTGTGGAGCCCTGCCTTACCACTGATAGGCAAGCCTGGGCACTTGTATTGTCATCTGACAGCTATGCCTGTCAGGCCTTGCCCTGGACATGTGAGGACACATGCTTAGTTTGGGTGCCGCACGCAGAGAATGGGCAGCTGTTGCCATTCTTGGCAGCTGGACTTGTGCCTGGTCACGTCCTGCTCTGCTAAGTGCCTTTCCTCCTCTGCTTTGCCTTCATGGCTTAAGAACTGTATGTATAAACTGTATGTAAACAGTATATATATATATACACACATATACATACATACACACACACATATACATATTCAAACACTTCTTGGATTTCTCTCTTCTCTTCCATTTCATCTCTTCCTGGCCCACATACAGGGTCCTAGCTAACTCTCTGGCTCTTCCTCCCAGACATGACCCCCCACACACCAGGGCAGTGGAAAGTAATGTGCAAGTGGTTTCTCCGAAGTCTTGGGCTAGAGATGCAGTAAGTTCTGGGTTCTCAGTACCTGAAACGACCCATGTTCACTCTCTGCGAGTGATGAGTTGGTCCACTGGCTATCTCATGACCACCACAAGACAAACTGTGAGAATCCACCAAAGCGAGAGGCTGAGATGGGAGAGATCATGTCTTCCTGCAGATCAGTGAAAAGCCGGACATGGGTTGAGGGTTCCTCCATTCTTCTACAACTTAGAGTCTTTTCAGAACATTTATATTCTTATTTTTAAAATTTTAAGTTAATTAAGTTTTTTTTATTAATTAAGTTTTAATCTTTTTTGTGCAATGACTAATATATATGGGTTCCAGTGATATTTTGAGATGCATATATTATACAATGACAAATTTTAAGTAATTAGCATATCTGTCATGTCAAATATTGATCAATGGCTTTGATAAATGACTATCTCCACCCTCATCCACTCCCAGAATCCTTATCTAACTAGAGTGGGGTGACTAGGCCTAAATATATTTTATAAGCTGTCTTGTTATTCCTCCTTCCTTGGGTAGGCAGTGTCTTTTATTCCTTTTCTAATATGTGTTTGATGTATGTGCTCAACTCCCCAAACTCCTACCTGCATGCTTTCAGACAAGGTTTCACGTCGCCCTGGGTGGCCTATATCTTTCTATGTGGCTGACAATGGCTTTGAACTTCTGGTTCTCCTGTGTCCTTTTCAGAGATGCCCCTACCCTACCACGACCATTTTATGAGGGGCTCGGAAAGCAACTGAGCTATATCTGCAGACTGCTAGATCTTAAATAACATCAAACTAGCAAATCCCTTCTTCCAAGGTGCAGAGCAAGATCCTTCCCAAATTCCCAGAATCCATGTAAAAGACAAGAGGGTAATCTCACATTCCCAGAGTCCTTAGAGGGAAGCCTGAGCAAGGGAAAGTGTCAGGGAAAAAATGCAGTTTCACTGCTCCCTTGCAAAGCAGTGGCTTATTAACTGCTAACTAAGTGTTGCCCTCTGGTTGTCCCAGAGGGGCTGGCTGTAATGAACAAGGTGGAAGAATCTGGCTCATTTGTAATTACACATTAGCACCACTGAAGTGCAGTTCACACCCACCCTCTCCTTACAGAGCATCTCTTAGACCAGTCTCTGTGCCCCAGGGCCAAACTTTCCATTGCTTATTCAATTATGTTGTTCCATAGCTAATCACTTTTTTCGTTCGCCTAATTCTTCCACAGTGAACTGCCTCTGGAATGGGGGAATCATTTGCATATCTGTGTCTTAATTACCCTCTGCTTCGGAGAGGGAACTGCCATTCCCCCTGCCTCTCCTCGCAGCTGGGCAGATTCCGGCTGGGCGAGGAAGGAGATGAAGCCCTGGCTGGAGGTTGTGGAGTTCCTCACCTGCTGACTTCCAGCTGCGCAGCTGAGCTAACTGCTAAGACAGAGCAGCAGGAGGACACCTGTGGACACCACTTGCACGTTTGGCCCAAGAAAGTGTATAAATAGCTCAGTGCTATAGCCTTTGCCTAGTCTGTGTGGTAAGGCCTTGAGTTTGAACCACACCAAACCAAACCAAATTGAACCGAAACTTCATTCCAACCAAATGAAAATCAAAACAATAAAACCAAGCAAGAATGAAACAATAAGCAAAACAAAACCAATTCTCTCCCCTCAAAACCAAAGCCAGCACAATGACAAGAATGTGTCCCCCTTCAACCATCTCCTCCAACCGTGGCAATAGATAGAGAAAGGGACAAACTTTTTTCCATGAATATTTACTTAAAATTTTTTAATTAATAAACTAGTCTGTGCATGTGAGAGAGAGAGAGAGAGAGAGAGAGAGAGAGAGAGAGAGAGAATCTGCATGTCGCAATACATGTCCAGGACAGTTCTTCAAGGGGGTCTGCTCACAAGTCCTCCGGTCGCTGCTTTTCTGTTTCCAGTTGAGCATGCTCCTGGTCAGGCTCCTAGACAGTTGTGCTATCTCTGCCTCCCATGCTGTCTTGGGAGTCCTGGGGTCACAGATACCCACCAGCCCACTGTAGGCTCCGGGCATTGAACTCAGGCTTCCAGGATTGTACAGCAAGAGTTTTTTAACTAAACCATCTCCCCAGCTTTGGAAGACAAGCCATTTAAAGAGGGCCCTTATAGAATAGCTTTATTATGTTGGTGGGGTTTCCCTACAAAGAATTGGGATCTCAGTGTGGAGGGATCCAACACCTAGCTTAGGGGCTCTGATGTTACACTACGCAGGTGTAGCTCCACTGACTGAATGAACCTTTCTGTGGTGATGGATTGTTTTGTATCCACAATGCTCAGATAGCCAATAGCTGCACATGGCTCCTGAACACCTAAAATTGGTTATTGTGACTGAAAATGCACACGTTAAAGTACACTTGATTTTAATAATTTGCCATTAAAAGTAAGTCACTCCATTTGTCTCAGGACTACTGGTTTACAGTCAGGCAAGGCAGGCAATGTGAAGCGTAACTAGCCCTAGGTGTGATGGGCACACCGTGTCCTGTCCACAGAACAGCTCTACTGTGCTCTAATAAAGAGCTGCTGTGTGAAACCCCAGTGGGCTGTGTAGAGGTGTTCCACTTGGCATGAGATTTTGTCCTGAGGAGACTATGACACATTGGAAATATAAACCCAAAGTACATTTGATGAACCCAGCCTGCAGAGTGATGTAGCTTTACCTGCATAGCACCCGGAAGCACAGTGGTGGTTTCCCTTCCCGATCACACACAAATGGCTGAATGGGAGCTGCACAGCAGGCTCAGAGATGACAAGGAAGAGATCAAAATTCAGAATCTGTCGCATGATCTCTCCTGAATGTGCATTCTCATCACATGACCTTAAAGTTGGAGCATCGTCAGGGAAATGACTGAAAGAAAACTGGAGCTGTATTTTTATCCCATTTTCTCCTCTGGACATGTTTGCTTTGCCAGACTGACATGGGAATTTATTCATTCCTCTTATTATTCCAGGCTGCAAGGCTATTCTCCAGGCATCTCAAATGCCCCTGTGGGAGGAAAGAGGGGCTCTGCCTCTTGGCTTCAAGGAGCTGGAAACAATCTTGTCTAGAGGACTGCAGTGTCTTTGAAGTATCACATTTTGTCTCCAAAAAATGGTATGAAACCATGGCAAACCACTCTTCAATATATTTGTACTTACTTAATATTAAGAGAAAATCCTCTCCAAATCTTCAAGTAAAACTGCGCTTATAAAGGGAGACAGCAGTTTTATCTCGTGGTTTCATGAATCATCATGCCTGTGGTCTGTCTCAGGGAGCCCCAGCCCGCCCGTAGACAAGTGTTGACATGCTCAAATGATTTAAACGGTCAATTTAAATTTCTCTGTCATCTCTACTCATTACTAGTTAACAGATAGGTAAGATATTTTTGTTTAACAACATCAAGGTTTCTAGTTGTTTCGAGAAAGGAGACTATGAACAGGCAGGACCCTGGATCCTGTCTCTTATCCTTAAATTTAAGGTATTTCCAGGTGTTGCATAACAGGTTTCTCCAAGACTAAAACATTCTATTGTCAGGAAGCTCTTTAAACAGGAAGTCTCTGAAGCTGACCAGATTCACGAGTCCCTCCCTGCCAGAGTCAGTAAGAAAAGCTGAGAGTCATTCTTAGAAGAAAGGAAGCTAAACTGCAAAGTAGACTCTCAGATACGCCACGCTGCAGACACGACTAAGACTACAACAGCTGCTTGGAAGACCGAGAAACTAGCTGAATTGTCTGGAAGAGGTTTAGACCAGAGTCACTAGAAAAATGACCCACTGTCCAGCCTGTTGAGCTGCTACAGGCTGTGCAGTGTGCTCCAGGTTCCCAGCTCTCATGAGCTGTCTGTCACCCATGCTGGGTGGGCTTTGGTGATGCAGCTGTCTCTGAGTTGCTCCTGTAAGTAACCCTTCACCATCACTCCTAGGGATGTGATCGATCCCAAGGGATAGGGAATCCTATCTGGGATGGCTAGATGTATGGATGTGCAGCATCTACCCAGGACAGGTTTTGTCACACAGCACAAGATCAAAAATATAGACATATGGCAAAGCAGACCTTATTACAAGGAGGAAAGAATTCAGCAGGGTGTGGTGGCACACACCTTTTATCTTAGCACTTGAAAGGCAGTGGCAGGCAGATCCTGGGTGAGTTTGAAGCTAATCTTATCTACGTAGAGAATTGCAGGTCAGCGGAGAACCTGTCTGGGGGAGGGGGGTGAGACAGACAGAGGGAGAGAAAGGGAGAGAGGAAAGAGGGAGAGAGAGGAGAGTGGGAGAGAGGGAGGGGGAAAGAAAGGGAGAAGGAGAGGGAGAGAGAGGGAGGGGTAGAGAAAGAGAGAGGGAGAGGGAGAGAGAGGGAGGGGTAGAGAAAAGGAGAGGGAGAGAGAGGGAGGAGGAGAGAAAGGGAGAGGGAGAGGGAGAATTCAAGGTCATTTGCTATTAAGAATGTCCTTGTTTTCTAGGCTACTTTTGTCTTAAAAGAGAAAGATGCACAGGATGCTATAGGAATCGTGAGAATTAAACTCAGCTCATGTTGGGGATTTAGTGAAAGTGGCTCTACTTCTGCTCCTAAAAGAAATCTCTTTAAGAAAGTCAATGTGAGTGAGGTTGCAATGAATATTTAGTGCATACATATATACTTTGAATGGGGAACATGTATGATACAAGAAGTACAGATCACACAAAAGAAGTCATAGGTTGCCACTAAACTCATATAGATGATGACCTTGAACTTCTGGTCCATCTGCCTGTACCTCTTTAAATGTGACATCACAGGCATGTACCACTTTGGTCAGTTTATACAATGGACTGAACCCAGAGCTTGTTGAATGCTAGGCAAATGCTCTGCCCATGAATCTAAATCCCCAGGTCCCTGGGTGAATTTTGGGCCTCTGGCTTCCCAGCACGCTACCATCTTTTCTCCACGCTTCTTCCTTGTTCCCTCCGTTTTGCTAAGGCTTCCAGTTGGTTGGTAGACGCTGAGGGAAGTAGGAGAATTGGTCGGTGAACAATGCGACAGTTCATGAGTATTTTTTAATTAGATAAGTGTTGGAAAATTAAGGATTCTTTGCATGTTGACTGTCAGCCTTGATGGGAACCATAGCAGAGTATATTGTGAGTCTCTTCTCAGGGACTGGTCCTACAGAGAGCTTTAGGTTTCTTCTTTGTTTGGTTGGTTTTTTAGGGGTTGGGGTAACTTTGGTCCCCTGTCTGCACTTTATTTTGTGGGTTTGCATTTTGTTTTTCTAATATTGAACTCACCATATTATATCCATTATTTTACTTTTTATCCTGCCTAATTTTTATCCCATCAAATATTGCTACCATAATTTTATTTGACTACTACATCCATTCCTACTATTGGAGTTCCATAAGCACCTTGAATGTGAAATTTGGTGAATAGAACTTAACAATTTTCATCCAGACCCTGCTCTCTAGCTGCCCCCTTTCTGTCAGATGGCAGGGAAATGACTCACAAAGCTCCTCAGGTCCAGGGCCATTCCTCAGTTGTCCATCTCGTGAGGTTTTCCTTGACTAGGTTCCTACTACTCCAAACTCATTGCCGTCTTCCTCACAGTCTGGGCAATGGCCTGGCTGCCATAGTGTTCTCTCCTTGAAATTTGATCTCAACTTCTGGGGTAATTTTGACCCTGCTCTCCTGAAATCATGTTTTTTTTAGAAAACAGATATAGCCATCTCTTACCTCAAATTTCCTATTGACCATTGTTTAAGATTTTCCGTAGAGGCTGCAAGATTTGTCCTAAGTGAACCTGGGTGGAACTTCTCAGTCAAAGCTTCAGTTGATTGTCTCCTAGTGCTTCATAATCAGGCTGCACAGAGAGCTAGCTGTTCACCACTCCTCAGATCTCACATAGCCACATGTGGCTCCGGGTTTGTATACTTCAATTGCCAGGGCCGCCTCTTCTTCCTACTTCTTAACCCATCAGTTGTTCAAGCCTGCTGGAAAGTGATGGTGTTACAGATTTAGTTCTTCTTCAGCTCCCTCAGTTAGGACTAGCTATTCTGTCTCTTACATCTTTCAGCTTGCCCATGGTTCTTTTATAGTGGCGATGTTCGTAATGTATAGATTAGTGACCTAGATGGGGAGATTCTGATGGCACATACTTTGTTTCTCGGTGTGTCCTCAGAGTCTAGCACAATGTAGATGCCCATAAGTTTTGCCTAAGTACTAATCTTAGCAGTGATGGTCAGTTAAGTCAGAATTCCTGGGGAATGTACATCCTTGACAGTGATCAAGGAGGCCAGAAGGAGGACTTGGTTCACCTAGAGCTGGTGGTTGTTAGCTGCTTCCTCTGGGTGCTAGGAACCAAACTCAGGTACCCTGGAAGAGGGGCAAACGTTCTTCACTGCTGAGCTATGTTTCTAGTCCCAAATTAAGATTTCATTAAAGGCATTTATGAGTGAATCAAGGGCTATCATCAGAAAAGGCCTCAAACTTATTTTAAATTACCTTGTGCCTGTCTGAAAAACTGAAATTATTGTTTAAGCCCCTCAGACATTACACCACTAATCCTTTTCTAATGATCTCATCCTAAGAAACAGCATCAGCAGGGGACTCTTGAGCCTCCCCTCCCCGTAACGACATAATGAGCAGATTTGGGTATTTACATAATAACTTAGGATGATTTCAGAGCATTTTAGACCAAATATACAGCCACTTAGATTGGAGTCATCACACCCATCTCAGCTCTCTTAGGAATTAAAGGGAGATGGAAATGGAAAAAGCCAAAGTCCAGTAGTGTTTGGGTGTGTCTCACTCGGTCTCGGTTCTTAAATGCCCTGGGTTTGTGTCATAATTAGGAAACTGGCTTCATAGAAAATTGCACCACTGAAGCTTTGAGCAAAATATTAAAAGTAAAAAATCAGTTGAAGCTAAAAGCAACTAACTCGGTTCCAAAGTGGTACTGAAAACAGCTAGTAATTATCATTTATACAGGGGAGGCCACTGAGCCCGGTTTGACATGACCTGCTATGTTGCTCATTTCTGGTGTATGGGCTGCCTTGTTTAGTATTTTACTTCTATGTCTTTTCTTTAAAATTCACAAATAACCCAACGGGTTATTTTTACCCTAAGACATTTACACGCATGTTTGCCATGTTCTTTGCGCCTCTTTATTCTTGGGAATCATTTTCTTTTGCCTGCAGCCACTCTTATAAGAGTGTCTGTCGACTCTATAACTACCGCTCCTAGGCTCTTCCTATTTAAAAAATGTGTTATTCTCACCCTCTCATTTCAAAGAGAGCTCTGTTGTGCCTCCAATGGTTCAGCTCTGGTTGTTGCTCTAGGCTGGTGTCCTGTTGCGATCACCTGTCTCGGTCTCTGTACACCTCTTCTTTGTCTTCAGTTATAATAGTTTGGTTATATTATTTGGTTGTTCTGCAGACTCACTGTGAAGTGTCTCCACGAATGTTGCTGTTTATGGCCTTCGTGAGTCACGAGGTAACTGCCATAAGTCCACTTTGGGAAAGACTCGTTTATTGCCTGCCGTCTTTCCTTTTGTTGTGATTACCCCCACCTGCCACTTCGAACCTGATTATCAGATTCCTTTGAGATCTCCATTGAGGTCTGTACCTCACATGTTTTTCAACTTCACATGTTTGAGTGCAGTTCAGCCCTAATCCTTTTAAACTATAGACATAATAACATATTCTGAGAGCCAAGGACAAGATAACTTACTCCAATCTCTTTCTCAGGTATATTTTATTTTATGTTTTGCAAAATTCAAGTGTTAAGAGTATGTCCCCACTGTCCTTCTCTATCTCTACTGCCCACAACCTGGGCAGGATGTGTACACCCTATGAACAGGATGAAACGCTTTGAACAACATAAGATGATTGTCTATTTTGAAATGACCTGTGTTACTTGGTATGTGCTGGCATCTTCCCAGACTGTCAAAAATCCACCTAGTTCTTGGAATTCTATAGAAGAAAATATTTGGTGTTAGTCTTCTCCTCAAGCTTGAAGATCACTGACCTAGTCTTTCTTTCTTAAAATCTGCCCTTTTATAATATGATAAAACTCTCAGGATAGGAAACAAGCTCACCAACCCTGGGTCATGATTAGAACACTGGAGAATATGTGTATAAGTCTCTGTCTATGCTGTGTGTCCATGTGTGCACACATCAGTGTAGAGGGAGAGCTGCAGATAGAGTGTGTGTATATGACTGTGTGTCTGTGTGTGCACCCACATCAGTGTGCAGGGAGAGCACACCGCCTTGTAGAGGTAAAGCCTGCCTAGGGTCATATCAAGCAGAACAGGCAGGGATTGGCTCAGGAAATGCAAGATAATAACTAATCTTGTATCTACTCACTTGTGTTCCTGTGGGGGTCCCCATTATGTGTGGGCTAATGATCTAGAGGAGGGCGTTGCTTATCCACTAATGACTTTAAATTGCATTAATTTTGAGGGCTTAGGTCATCAACATGGAATGAAAAAGAATGTATGTACATTGTATGAAATTTCCATGGCAGCTGAGACATATTACTACAGGGTAGGGACTAACACAGTCTGACAGGGGGTTGCTAGGCTAATGGCGAGGGGCAGGACAGACTGCATATCTTTTTCTTGTCTTTTCTGGCAGCCACAAAACTCTGCTGGTTTTGCCCAAAGTTGGCTATTCGCAGAGAGTGGGAGAAAAAAATCAGCAGGGCAGTGTCAAAGCCCTCCTAATGCTGTTCCCTCTTGACTATCTGTAGCTGGAAAAGCTTCACTCATTTGGAAGACCCTTATGCTTACATCAGGATGCCCAAGTTATCCAAGGTACTGCTCCCATCTCAAGCCTTGGTCTTCATCTGAAGCTCCCTTCTACTAAGTAAGGTGACATATTTATAGGATTAAGGGATTAGGAGTAGTTCTCAAATTGTGAGTTCAGACTCTCTCAGGGGGGTTGCATATCAGATAGCCTGCATATCATATATTTATATTATGATTACATAACAGTAGTAGAATTACACTTATGAAGTAGCAACAAAATAATTTTATGGTTGGGGGTCACCACAACATGAGGAGCTGTATTAACGAATCACAGCATTAGGAAGTTTAACAATCACTAGATTAGGGTGAGGACAAATTTTCAGGGATATTATCATTTGACTCACTGCTCACATCCAGAGGTTAGAAACCAGGGCCAGGTAAAACTCAGCCTCCAAATGGAATAAATGTATCGGGGATCTGCCATAGTTTGGTAGAACAGGAACTGGCAGGGACTAACGTGTTGAATAAGAAGCAGAGATTGTGTGGGTCAGAAGCTTATGGAATAAGTGCCCTCCTGGGCTCTGTCCAGGGGCCCCATGCCAGCCATTTTTTCCTAAGCCTATGAATATTATACTTAGTTCAAAATCAAAAGTCAGACTAATGTGTTTTAAATAATGAATATTTTTTGGGGGGGATAATGAGGTGTGGCAGGATTTTCCCTGTCCAATTAGTTTAAATATTAGTGCTGCAGTAGGCCTGTGATTGAACAGGGAAAAGGGAGGCAGAGCTAAAAATTGTAGAGACAGGGCAGATGAGAGAGAGAGAGAGGAAGCAAGATGGGTGATGGACAGGATGATTCAGACCCAGCGTGACTTTGACTAGCCACAGGTAGATATGTTATTATATAGGGATAAAATAATTGGGGTAACTTGTCTAGGTGGGCAGCTTGTATCATTATCAATTGACACAGAAATTATCATGTGGGCATTTTGTTGAGAATTTATTGATATGTAAATCGGACTGGTTAATTATAAGCTTCAAGAGTTTTGTTTCTACCGGGTTGCTGGGCGTTGTGGTGACTGACCACAGGGTGGACGGTCGTTGTGTGGGGCTGGATGGCAGTGACCCACTAAGGGAACTTGGGAGCTCCAGCCCAGAGAGACCATGGGAGTTGAGATCATCTGGCTAGAGCCATGTGGCCCAACTACACCCCGCGTAGTTCAAGAAGCATGGGGACTTGCCAGTCATTTTTAACATTTCCTGCAATAATGGGGTGTCTAGGAAGGAAGTATTTAAAGAGGTGAGCACATAGACTCATGGTTAAGAGGGAACCAGGGGATTCCTAAGAATGATAAACAAGTCATGTATGTAAAAACATCTTAAAGCATATTCAAGGGGTCTAACGAGGAACAATGGAATAAAAGATAATGTGAATCTACTTTGATCAGATACACAAGTAAAAAGTATTCAGGCTGGTACTGTGAAAGTGGAAGAATATTCCCTTAAAGAGACCCTAGTTCTAAACACCAGAACCTGTAGCCATATGACCTCGGATTTTGGTAGGACGTAGTGGCATATGTGATAGCTTCGGTGCTGTGAGGAGTGTTGGAAGGTGCTGGGAAAGGCTTTGAGTCATGAAGTGGGAACCTGCCCCCCTTCCCACTTGTCTGTATGAGTTGGAGGAGGGAGGGTGGGAGTGTGGAGAGGACAGGTAACAGCAACCCAGGACGTACCGCCTCACTGAACACCGAGGACCACGCGCGGATCGATGCGCGTGGCCTCTAGGAGCTGGAAAGGCTGAGAAGTGTCGAGTGCCCGGACAGAACCACGCCTTGCCAATGCCACACTTGGATTTTCACTTGAGGGACTCAGTTGTGGACTTCTGAATCACTGAATGCAACATAATAGCATTGGTTTTGAGACAGATTTTTACTATGTCACCCTGACTTGCCCAGAATTTGCTGTGTCAATTAGGCTATCCTCAGACCCATGGAGACTGGCTTACTTCTGCCCACCTCAAGTGCTTGGATTAAAGGTGTGCACCATCATAACTGGAAAGTTTGTATTGTTTTAAGGTAATAGGTTTGTGGTCATCTGTTGTGGTACAGTAGGTACAGGTGAAGGACATGTTTGTTTTTGCAAGTCTGTGTCTTGTGATGGAGCCCAATGATGATTGGCTGTCCTCTTCATTCACAACTTAAAGAACTAAAGAATAAGTGAACTATAGACTACGGTAAAATTGTCCCATCCTAGAAGAGTCAGGGTGATGATACTTCTTTGCTGTCATAACGTGTTTCCCTCTTTTGTAAGCTTCTTTTGATTTGGGCACAGACATCCACAGAGTATGCAAACATGGTCTACCACACACATGTATGTACAGGCACCTAAGCAACTCTCTGTCTTCTTAAATTAAGCCTTGGTTGAGGAAACAGAATGCTTTTCATTTGGAGCCCATCGTGCTCTGGTGGGATGGCCTGTAGGAAGCTAATGTTACAGCTCAGACTGTGTAATGTTCTGAATCAGATGACCTTAGACTCTTGGTTCAGTCTAATTAAGCCTTTTCTGCCTGTACGGAATGTTCTGGTTTGCAGCAGTAGTTGTGTAACTGTTTAAACTGTACACCTTTGCTCCAGGGAGCTGGCTGGTACAATACTCTCCACTCTTCTGTTGTTTTTCTGTGAAGCATGCAATAGGATAATCTGTGCCCCTTTAAATGAATAAGAATATATTACACACTCAGTTTTGTCGAGAAATTTCTGGGTTTGTGACTATCAAAGGGGTGAATTTGGGAGGCAGGCATGGGGTAGAAATGGTTAGAGTTACTTACTACTCAGAAAAGCAAAAGGTCTTTCCTCTCCTGCTGTGAGTGCTTTTGTCTGCATACTGTCCAGTGAGCCTTCAGCCTTGCCACAGGAGCCTTAAAGAACTGAAACTGAAAAGGGACAGTGAGAAGGTCACTGGAAGCCAACAGGAGAAATCTGGACTACTGAATTTTATCCTCAAAGTTAGTTCGAGAAGGGGCGGTGCTGGTTATACTTTGTTATTATATTAGTTGATCCTTTGTCATGACCTGGGTGAAATGGTGAGCCCACACAGCTTGGCTGGGATTCTTTGTAGGGAAGAGAAACAAGACCACCCCACTGCTTCAGCGTTGGCTTAGACTAAGGGTTTGTTTGTTTGTTTGTTTGTTAATAACCTCCCACTTTTAGAATGATATCACAACTTTTCTCAACTCAGATTGTTTAACCTACAGTTTGCCAGAGGTGATGGGGTCTCAAAAAGGGACTAATGCCTTCATGTGGGACAACTTGCTCAGCTTCTCTGTGACTTGGGTTTTCACCTGTAAAGTGAAGAGACTAGTGCAATGCTCAAAACATTGGTTTTTTTTTTTTTTTCCAGTGGGGGCTTAGCAAATTGTGCACAAAGAGTACACATGATATTGCTAACCAGAGAGTGCATCCTCTACAGAAAGCTACTCTTGTTATTGGCATACTCATGAAGTAAGACTCTATGCCAGAAATAAGGCTAAATGCTCTGGGGAAAAGATGAGCAAAGTGCTGCTGTGTTTTCCAGGGGAGAAAAATGCTGGAATAACTAAGAATAAAGCTAAGACTCTCTGCGGCTACGGCTCCACGATGGAGCAGTTCTCTAGCATATACAAGACTCAATTCCCAACTCTACTATCACAAAAGAAACTGAAACTAAAACCATGCATGCTGTGCAGACTATGAACAGGGCAGAGCACGCTGACCACTGGACCTGGGAAGTTTTGGCTCATGAAGGACGTTTCTATCTTTTAACTTCTGAGTAAAGAAGTGAAGGGTACGTAGGTATTCAGGAGACAGATGTGTGGGAAGGATATTTCAGATGGAACTGTATCCCTCTCCTTCCTGCTTGGTTACACATCTCACAGAGGGGACAGGGTACAAAGTTTAACATACAGACGTGGAGTATCTGATACCCATCCTCAGACTGTTTACACACCTTAGCTGTGACCGCACTTAGGTTCATTGAAAGTAGACAAATAGAGGCTTGGCTCTGTTTAACAGAAAAGAGAGCAGTTATCAAAAATACCTCAGCTGGGTGGTGGTGGCATACACCTTTAATCCCAGCTCTCCAGAGGCAGAGACAGGCAGATTTCAAAGACTGAGGCCAGGACAGCCAGAGCTACACAGAGAAAACCTATCTTCAAAAAAAATCAACCAACCAACCAACCAACCAACCAGCCAACCAATCAACCAAAATAACCAAAAACAAACAAAACCAAGACCCCAAATAACACCCCCTCTACTACCACCACCACCACCACCACCCCTGCAAATACAACCCCTCAATGACCCCTCAATGTCTACAATCACAGTGTTTACCAGGAACATGGGGAGATCCAGCAGCCTAGCCTCTCCTGGTCTTCATACTTCTGCTAGACCCTGCTTTTGCTTGCAGCAATGCCAGAACAGGAGAAGAAGAGAACCCCAAGGAAAAGCATTCTGCTGCAGATGTAAGAGAAAATAAGCCCCATCACTTGCTCAGCTGTGCATTTCTTCCATGCCTCGCTCGGACCATCCCTTTCCTTCCTTTGGTGAAAGCTACTGACTTTAGTTGTTCGTAGGGAGTATGTGAAACATCAGATCATGTGAAAAACTCTGTCTCTCTAGACTGTCTTCTTGGTGGGCGGCACTTAAGTCTGTTTTGTACTTAGTAGGTATTCAATAAATACTAGTTGACTTAAGACGTTGGGTCTTATATGAATAGAGGTTTGTTTTTAGGATTTATTTGGCTTGTAAGTTACATGAAGGGAAAGGCCAGTCTTGACCTGCTCATTAGGGTCTTGGAGCTAACACAGGTGGTGGTCAGGAGGTGCAATCTATCTATCTATCTATCTATCTATCTATCTATCTATCTATCTATCTATCTATGGAGGTGCTAAATATATACATTTAGCACCTTTGGTATCAGTCTCCACCTCCTTTCTTCTATGCATAATGAGTAGCTGGTGGTGACTGTGATTGCGCTTACTGTGCATACTAAGCACAAACGGACATGCTGAGTAGGTGGATAGATTGACGCTTGAATAAACAAATTACTGGATGAGTGAATGAGTAGATTGGTTGACAGACGGAGAGTTGGGTGGGTAGGTGGGCAGAATGGGCATATGGGTTGGTGAATGAATGAAGTGTGAATGAGTGAAGGTGCATGTGCATGTATTAATGCATCGGATAATTACTGATGAGCCACTTTTCTAGGGATGTTTTCAACTGTCATAATATTCCCACAGCTGACTTTATCTGTGAGTATGTGTGTCATACAGTAAAGCTAAACACACAGCTGCAGGTGTGTCTTCCTTATTTTCTGATGCAGTGAGGAAACGCTTATGAGGAGAGGGGGGGCTGAGGGATATATCCTTCCAGGTGTATAATGAGATTCCTTGAAACCGCCCCATTTACACGACCATGTTTAATCCTCACAGCGATTTTAATGAAACAAGTGTTCTTATTACCACCAAATTGCAAGCACTTAATGAAGAGGAATAGCTTGCTCGGAACATTGTAGAGCTAGCGAGGACTCGAACCTGGCTAGGTTGCACTCATTTAGAAGTCTGGACCCTTTCCTAATATACAGAGCAGAGAAATCTTAGTGTATAGTTGACCAAGAGGCCTCAGAAATATGAGTGGTTTTGTTTGAACCCAGTGAAGCCACTAATTTCTTGCCTTGGCAAATCGCTTAATTTGCCTTCTCGGTTTACTCTATATTTTAATGGAGGAAATAGAGTCTTCTTAGCAGGAGTGCTTGCTTGGAACAATCAAGGCCTATAATAGAAAGCTTTGAGATAAAGAGCTGGAGGGGCGTGGGTTGAACACACTGCTGAGCAGGAGTGAGGAACTCCATCTTGCTCTATCTTAGTGAGCGCGTTTGTAGTGCGCTGTGTCTGCAGAAGATTCATTCATTACCACGAGAGACACATAACTGGGCAAAGCCCTGAGGATAAGTGACTGTTGGGTTTGCAGCTCTAAATGCGACGTCAGTACTATTCCTTTCATGGCTTAGGGACTGTCACAGAAGAAGCCGAACACAGGTGAAGGTTGGGAGGAGCGCTATGAGCGCTACGTCCCCTGGGCATGGCTCAGATGTTGTGCTCTTGAGCTCAATTACCTGTGGCTATCTGCTCAAGACCTGCACAACCTTGAGTCTATCAGCATTCTCTCCTCGATGCGGGTGGGGCTCACGAGGCCTCCTTCCCCCCACAAGGAACTATTCATAGTTAATGATTGTTGGGAGAGGAGGAATAATTTTCTTCAGCATTGTATCTAATGTTAAGCTGCCCAAATTACTTTAAATAACCCTCCATCTCCCAAGGCCATAGGACGAACCCTGAGCCCAGTGGGTTTCTCTCTCTCACACACAAAAGACCCGAGGGGATGGAGGGATGATTTATTGATTAAGAGGACATACTTTTCTAGGAGAGGATTCAAGATCAGTTCCCAGAACCTATGTTTGGTGGTTCAAAACCACCTCAAACTCCAGTTCCAGGGTTCTGACACCTTTGACCCCTCAGTCTGTCTTACACACGCACTTAAAATTTTTTTAAAAAATGAATCTTTAAAGATACAAAAATAGGAGGAATATCTGTGAAGAAGAGTTCAGCAGGACTAGGAGGGTCTAAGAAAGGGTTATGGGATGGTGGTGAATATGACCAAAATATACTATACGCATGTGCGAAGTTGCCAGAGAATGAACACATGTAGTTTACAAATTAAACCATCTTCCAGTGATGAGTTCTAGAGAGGAAGTCAGACTTGGTAAATAATTTCTAGATTTAATTTTCACATGCTTGTTTTAAACAGTGTTTTTAACATTGTATTATTGTGAAAGAAAGCTATTGCTATGGCTTGCTAATGGTGGCATTTCAGTTCTGCTGGGCAGTCAGAAAAGCAAGCACATCACAGCCATCACCTCTGCTGTCAAGGTTGACACACTTGGCATGGTGTGATTTTCTGTAGTAAATTGAATGAAGCCACAGGCCATGAACAAGACATGGGAAAAGGACATCTCTCCATGCTTTTTGGGTCTTTTCTTTCCAGAAGGGGTATCTTGGGGTAATTTTTTAAAAAAAAATAATTTTAGCTGATACGTACAACCAGTGCACATTTATGCTGCTTTCCTCTTCTGTCTCTGATGAGGACTACCATAGATTCATATATTACCTTTCATCCATTCTTTGGTTTGTCAATTATTTACAGAGCATTAGCTCTGTGCCAGGCACTGTCTAGGTAGAATGGAGACGACCTTACCTCCTAGAGAGACTCACAGAGAAGAAACCACTTGAGACTCAATCATGGAAAAATAAAAGGTAAGAAAAATGAGGGAAAGTGGTAGGATCTGGGAGACAAACCAGGAAATTGTCTAGGAAATCAGCCTCAGGAATGGATTTGAAATGAAATCTGAACACCAAGCAGGAGTAACACGGCTGGGCTTTGTGGTGTGTGGGACACCAAAATGAGTGGGGCAAAGGGCAAAGCCTCACCCCGGGTGCTCCTGGTCTGGTGTCTAGGGACATGAACAAATACACTTGCCAGTTACAGTAGCATCAGGTGCTGCAGTCAGAGATGCACCAAGGAGTGTAAGCCTGCGGACCTGATCCCTGGACCGGTCCTGGGGAAGCCGATGCCTAGTGGATAGGGTTACAGACAGAGAGCATCGGAAGGGAGGGCATGGCGAAGGAGGTCTCCTGGGAAGGCCAAGGATGCCAAAGAAGAGCCCAGCTGACAAGTGAAAGCAACATTTCAAATCTGGAAGATGGCGTGTGTCTGATCTCAGTGTGAACCTCTGAAGACCTGTGGGAAGATTTTAACCAGGAGGGAAAACGATGGGGTTTACACCAGAGAGACTCTGTACAGCAGGAGAAGGCTGAGAGTGGGTTAGAAGGGAGGCCTGGAGCCATATTAGGAACTGACAAAGAAGCATTGGGGATACAGGTAGCAGAAATGGGCAAACTTGAGAATGAAGATGGGTGGCTGGTGGCCCGAGCAGGAGGTCACAGACAGCAGTCATGGTAAGATTCTCTACTTTGCTCGCTGCACTATTCCTCCAATAATGAGTTCCATCTGCATCTTGCCCACCCCCAATTCCCACAGTGTCCTGGGTAAGCATCCAGCACCACAGAGTCCTGATGAAATGGTTCAGGTTTTCCAGATATCTGTCTTGGGAATATTCCTTATTTTATGTACCATCAGAGTGATCTTCCTCAAAGTGACTTTTGGATGAACTTCAGATCTCTTGTCACTCTCCACAAGTCCTTTCTTGACCTAGCATTTGACAGAGACCACTCCAAAGGGTGGCTGTGTGTGATTTGTCTGTGAGGGCACAGGAGATAGACGTTGACGTTTCAAGCAGGTTCTTTTTGAAATGCCAGAGTATACCTCTTTGAGATTGTATTGCTTAATCCCCCATCCACCCCCTGGTCTTTCTACCTCTGTGTCTCTGTCTCTGTGTCCATCTCTTTCTCTTCCATCCATGTCTGGTGTTGGTTTGTGTGCACACGTGTATGTTCTCTCCTGTGCAAGCCAGAGGTTGACACCAGTCTTCTTCAGTTGTTTGTCCACAGAGTCCCCCACTGAGCCTAGAGATTACCATTATGACTGGCCAGAGAGTCCCAGGATCTGCCTGTTTCTACCCCTCAGTCACAAGGTTACAGATGTGTGCCACTACACCCAGCTTTTATTGGGGCGCTGGGAATCTGTGTTCATGACCCTATATTTTTGCAGTAAATGTTTTACCCGCTGAGCCTTCTCCCCAATCCAAGTTTCTACATTTTTGTTAAGAGTACAATACCCTGGCAATAAGCAAGACTTAGGCAACTATACTCTATTGTTCACATTTTAGGTTGTGGCCAGATACTGAAATCTGGAAATATTCTACCCAGTCCTGTGAAGAACTTGACAGAATCTGTCAGAAGCTAGTTTATCTGACTATTTTGCAGCAGATAGGTTGCTTTACCCATCCAAGTCTTCACTTGTGTTGACTCTGGCCACTGTCACATGCTCTGCTGTGTTGTTTTGGACTCTGACACATACATTTCATTGTGTTATGCATTGGGGTATGCTTTATAGACAACTGTAAGCCACGGGTATGTAGAAGCTGTTGTTAATTCTAAAGTAGAGAAGGAGTCAAGGACTCCCTCCAAACTATCACACAGGTGAGTTCCAACATGAAAAATCACTCTAGGAACCTAAAGGAGTGATAGAAGGTCCTTCTCTGGAGACCTGGTTTGTTTTTATCTAATGGATTTAGTGACTCTGGCAATGAGCATATTCTCCTTAGACAGGTCTTAGGAGAGGCTTGGACATACAGGACTGTGTAAAGTTCCTCTGGTTCAGTGATCTTCCTACCTAGACTTTCTTGTTGATGTTTGAGAATGTCATAAATGAATGCATTATGACCAAACTCAGAGTTTTATGGAAAAAAAGTGATGCGTAAATATTTAAAGGAAACTCAGTGAAATTGTCCTGGGTTCAGATATGATAGCAGGGATTTCTATTTGGAAATACAGATTCACAAGTTATACAACTATAAATAATCGTTGATGCATATAGACAAAGTCCATATGACATGGCAAGAAAAGCAAGAGACAGAAGCCGGGTGTATGCGGCAGAAGAAAACAGAGGCAAAACAAGGAAGACTGGAAAACTTCCTAGAGTGGGGGAAAGACGGTCATATGACCCCACAGAGAGGCTCCTCACTAAAGATGGGAGAGGGAAAACAGAGGACAAGGCTCTCATAGGGCTCAAGAAAGAGGATTCTGGAGCTGGGAATGTGGGCTTTGCCGGTGGCTTTAGGAAGTGAAAGATGTGGTTTGAGGACAGAGTCCAAACTCTGGGGAAGAAAGAGCCTTAAAATACAAAAACAAAAAGAGGGAGATAATAAAGAATTAGCCTTGAAGAAGTGGAAGCAAAGGAAACTTGCAACAGAGGGAAAAGGTCCTTGAATGTGAAGAGGAAACCCTGTTGTACTAACGTGAGGGTAGAAAGGGTGCCCAGCATGGTGGGGGCTGGGCTGTGGCTCAGTACACCATCGTCCTGTCTCTAGATACACTGTCTCCCAGTGTGCTTTTCACGTACCTGCCATAGAAACATGTATAGAAATGGTGTGTGCCTCTTATAGATTCCCCATGCTCGGTTCTCCAGATGTTCACAGTCTAGCAGGTAGGGAAGGTGGCCTTCAAAGAGACTTTGGAGGCCACGTGGTGAAGGTCATCGAGTCACCTTTGGCCTGGCTTCCTGGTTGAGTGTACTAAGTTTCTTCCACTGCTTTCAGTCCCACTATTTCCTTCTTCTCCTGCAAAGGCTCATGATGAAGATGAGGTTAGAAACAAGAACAGGAAAACACTTTGAAGATTCTGGAGGCTGCTACCTGTTACATGGAAACTTTGTGTTCCTGACCTCTCCCAGAAGGCGCGCCTTCCAGCTTCCCACATGTCTGATCTCTCCTTAATTTCTACCTGCCTTGCCTTATGCTACTGTAAGTTACAATTCCTCTGTCCTCTACTTACTGCTTGCTAATGTTAGATTGCATTTAAAACAAAGACCTAAACAGTATGCACTATGCAAACCTTTGGTCATGTATTTCCTTGTATGTTGGACATATCTTCATCCATTCACTCTGCCAAAGAGTAATTATTTATTTGTAACTCTGTCCTAACTTATGAAAACAAAAGCAAAAGCCATGCATAGTCTTTGTCTTCATGATCTGAAGTCTTTGATAGAAATTAAATAATTAGGTGGTCATTATAGAACAGATCACAGGCGGCTTATAGAAACATTGGAGTGTTATATCTAAGCTAAATTTAAGATATCTTAGAATTCCTGAGAGAAGAAATAGAGGATCCTTTATCTACAGAGAGAGAGCATGCCTTTCCTATACATGCACATGCAAGACAAGGCTCAGAACCATGTGGCATTTTAATCTTCTTTAAAAGTTTGATGCAGTTGTTGTTACTGGCAGATTGCAAGGAGTCTTTCTTCCATACAACTCCTTGTCAAAAATGGCAATGGAAGGCTCAAGAAGGTACTGGCAAGTGAAAGATGAGAACCTGGAAAATCTGTTAATGTGGACCTGACTCTGGAAGACTGACCGTTGATGTGCTCATCCACATCAAGGGCCTTCCATTATCCTCAAGCTGACCCACTACTCAATATACTACCGGGGGGGGGGGGTGTCTTTCACTATCTCTTGCACCAGAAGAAGAGGCAGAGCCTTGTGCACATACCCCCAGTGAGGCTCTCGTGTAGGTCAGATGCTCCTTGTAACCATGAACATCTAAAGAGCACATCTCAGGGTAGGGCCTGGGCTTGTGCTGTTGGCACGGAACTGCCTTGCAGCCTGACTCCTTGGCCTTTGGCTGGATTGTTGGGAACACAGAGCTATCTGTACCCAGAGTATGAATTCAGTAGAAAGCTTTTGTATGGGTTTTTTGTTCCCCAGTCCTCATGGCAACCTGGGCATGCTCCCAGATGTGAAATTCCTGTTCTCCAGATGTTTCTGTGGACAACTCTCAGAAACGGGTGGACCTAGAGAATGTTCTACACAGAAACATTTGTGACTTTGTGGCCCTTTCCAGTGCAGTTCTGTGAACCAGAGATTTGGGGGCGGGGAGGGGGAGAATTAGCAGGGGACTTACGAAAGCCTGGGCAGTCCACATGACATGCTCTCAGAGCAACTCTAGTCACTATTGATGCAGTGATTCTTCTGGATGGAGCACAGGGCATTGGTTGCTTTAACGAAGGTACCTCTGGCAGACAAATGTAACCCCTTCCTTGTTTTAGTGGTAACAAAGCTATTAATTAGTATTTTTTTATTTTAGCTACCTGTGCTCTCTTGGAAAAATAAAAATTAAAAAAAAATTCTCCCCAAGGTAAGGTGGAGTTTATTGTGACTAACTTCAAGAGATGTTAAAGGATCCTGTATAGACATGCCTTATGCCTTGCCAAGGGTCTTTTACAAAGCTTGTCACATAGTAGAGTCACAGTTCATACTGGATCCCCCTCTTGCTTTGGTCCCTCTCTTAAGTTACTGATAAGGAATCTAGGCCTCACCTCAGGACTGGTCCTTGAATTTAATAGTGCTCACAGGGATATGGCCCTGTCTGACTGTCTCTCCATATGAATAAAGTTGTGGAGACCTGTTTGCAGCACATTTATCTTCTTGTTGTAGAAATAGGCAAGGGAACCTTGCCTCTAGGCGTTAGAGGCAACCTCTCTGTTTCTGACTTTAGCCATACCTAAGTTAATGAAGGCATATTTTCTTAACCTAGTTGTGATCAGTGTGCAGTGGGCGTGGAGTCTCCTGAGGCCTATGACAAACTATGTTCCAAAATGATCGCTTGCCTCTGGTCTGATATATATATTTCAGATATATCTGGAGTGGGTTCTCTATTTCAAGATATGTCACACACACAAGTCAAGTAGTTGATGACTGTGCATGCTGACAGGGAATAGAGAGGCATAAGACTGTGAATTAAATGGATTACCATGTCCTCGTGTTATGGCTGTGTTTGGCTATTTGTTCAATGGTTCAGTTTTCAAGTGTTAAGTGATGTCCATTTCTTCAACACCTACTGGCTGATGGTTCCTATACTATGCTTTATATCAGGAACCATCTAGGAAACTGACTTTCCTAGAGATGGCCCACCATTTTTATATGGCCTGCATGGGTGTGCTCTGAGAGGCAACGTCCCAAGAGACTTTATCCTAGGATTTCTTCTTGCTGATGCCTTTTCCTGTCACTATTGTTTAGCATAATGATTCCTGGACTTTAGACCACCCTATTGGGCATATTTCCTGAAGATCAACATGAAGATGAACTTTCACAAATTAATGTTGTTTAGATGAATTAATGATTTTATAGAATTTCTGATCTGATTCAAATAATTTTAGAAAGCAAGTTTTAGGAGATGGTTGTTTTGCAAGAAAGATGAAATAAAATCATAATCAAGAGTAGAATGTGCCCACTCCTCATAGAATACTAAGTAAAGGCTACATAATAATGAATACAATGAGCTTTCACAATTACACTAAAAAGAGAATCAGGCTTGGGACAAATTTATGATCGAGAAAAAAACATTCATTCTAAGTCAGATCCAAGGATGAAGCCACAGGTGTGCACCATGATAAAGCAAGGCCATGGGAAACTGTGGCTTTGAACTTATAATGAGCTTATAGAAGAAAACACTGCTTTTAACATAATACCAATATCTTTCTGTAACTCCTCATTTATGTAACAATTTATTGATGAGGTAATTTTCTAAGGAAATTTTGTCTAAGAAGATATTAGAAGGTCAGAGAGAAGTAATGAACTCCACCTGGGATTCTGTCCCATACACCCACCAAGTGATTGTGTATGGCTTGCGCGGGGGGGGGGGGGGGGGGATGTTCTGCCCCATCCACCAAATGTATATATGTATATATCTGTTTTTCTATACAGACATATGTGTATATATGTAAGTATGCATGAACACTTGTGGAACTGACAAGACAGGTGGTTGGGTCTGACCAGTATGTGTGTGTGTGTGTGTGTGTGTGTGTGTCTGTGTTTGTGTGTGTGTGCGCGAATATGTATGTGTCTGTGCATATGTGTCCGTATATGTGCTTGTATAAAAGATTTTAATTCCTTAATTCTTTTCTTTTCTCTCTGGTTCATGAAGAGTTGATAAATTTTAAGCCTCTTGTTCTGCCTTCAAGAGGTCCTAAGGAGGGAGGGAGGGAGGGAGGGAGGGAAGGAGAGAGAGAGAGAGAGAGAGAGAGAGAGAGAGAGAGAGAGAGAGAGCTTATTAAAGCACAAATAGTATGAAACTAGTGCTTATTAAAGCACAAATAGAGAACTATAGAGAAAGAAAAACTAGAGCTTATCAGCACAGAACAATAAGAAAGAGTTACATTTCCAGGGGCCATAAACTTCTGGCCTCCCAGAACAGTAAGAGAGAGTTACAAGGCCATAGATCATCAGTCTTTGGCCTTCATCCAACTCTGTGTCCCACCTCAGTACTTGTGATTCTGGGAAGGTCCCCAGCAGTTCTAGGAATTAGGTAAGATGCAAGAAATAGCTCTTTCCCTGAGAAATGCATAGCCCAATGGGTAAAGGCAAACAAATTCAAATATATATTAACCCACAGTGTGGAGATAAATGGTGGAATAATGCATTCTGAGTCCACTGTGAAGCAATAATCAAGACAGCTCATGATATACCAAGAAAGAAGAACATCATCCGCCATTTACTGAGTACTCTCCATGCCCTGTTTTTTGTCTGAGATATATTACACAACTTTATCATAACAATCCTCTGAGACAAGGACTGGGACGTTGCTTGTTGAAAGATTTTGTGCAAAGCTGTACAGCTAACAACTAGAAGAACTGAAATATCATACCTATGGCCATGCTAATGGCCATACTGTGCTGTCTTCCTGGAAAGAAAATCTATCAACCACTGAACTCCTTCTACATGTGGAGCTCACTTAGTTGGATACTCCTGATATTTCCAAGACATCCAGAACACAGGAAAGAGGATCTGTGAGTCCTCACTGGTCACACACCTGTCTGGGTCCCACTACTCCATCAGTTAGCCAGAGCCTGACAGTGAGCAGGTCTAGGCTTACACCACGTTGGCCGTTTTCTCACTGCCTGCCAGGACTTGCCTCCTCTAGCCTTAGCTCCCTCGTCAGTTTACTCCGTGTTCCTCGTGCAGAGAACAGTTTGTCCTGAGTGTCAACATCAGCCTCCATCAATAGCTAGTGTCACTGAGGTGGCCATTGTATCCATTCGGCGGCGGTATGACTAACCGTTGCAGTATACATTTCCACAATCATCCACTGCGGAATATAAACAAGGCCCTTCTGAGAGGGTAAGGTGGGTGCTTAGAGAAAGCAGCTGTCTGTTAGAACAGGAACCGGGGCTCCCCAGCACCTCACATTGCATACGCCAGCCCTCTGAGTCACCCAGCAACACCCTTCACTTCCTCTCCTAAAAACAGTTGCACTTTGTGCCACTGGAAGCACGTCTACTCCAGCACTAGCCACACTTAATGGTGGTCCTGGACACCTTGATATTAAGAAGAATTAAATATGACAGAGCCCTAATTACACAGTTTCTGTATTATAAATTACTTTTGGTTGTCAATTGCAAATTTATTTTTCCTTCCTTCTTTTTTTTTTCTTTTTCTTTAATCTGTTTGTTTTATTTGGTCCTCTAAAACCAGGAATCAAATCAAATACATAGATGTCCTTCCTATGAATGAAGATTAAAAACCCCCTCTTCTGATCTCAAATTGCTACTAAGGCCATTTGTTCCAAGTTCCTATGCTGGATCCTATGACATCATGTAGAAAGAAATGGGAGAAGAGGGGCTTCTCCTGATGGTTATAGAGAGCTGAGCCTCTTGGGGCCCTAAAAGGTATCAAATATAATAAATTGTGGTAACATCATGTGAACTTCACTCGAGGGCATCATAAATCAGAGGGCAGGAGGTACTGACCTTCAGGTAGTGCTCCGCATGCTTGTCACACTGGAGGCCCTAGGCCTGCTGGGAAATGAGTGAGACAGGTGCTTCTAGGTGTGGGATGGAGGATGAGTCCTTCTAACACCTTGTGCTGAGTCCGAAGCACGTGTACAATTGTTCTGTAGATGCGCAGTCTCTCTAGTCCACCTGACTCACAGGTTGGTAACTTAGTAATTGATGAGGTATTCTTTAGGTTGTTTTTACCAGTGAGTCACAAGTGTGGAGGAAAAGGGATACTGATGGTGGTTCAAATTGTTTCATGATGTCACTGGGAGGTAAGGATACTTCTCTGACTCTTCAGGAGACAGTCGCTTGCCAGCCAAGAGTCATTCCTGTTAGAGACAGGCTGGTGTCACTCCTGGAACCCCCACATACCTGGTTCCCCCCCAGGAAAGAGTCGGGATGAGTGAGGTTGTATGTGTAAAATGTTTGACAGGTAAAGGACGTTTTCTCCCATGATCCCATTCCCTCAAATAGTCTTTCAACCACTCCTCATGAACACTGAAACTCCCTGCCCTGGAAGCTGTGCCCGAGCCTGCCTAGGGGCCTGCTCGCTCATCCTCTCCCACTGTCCACGGGAAGCCATGTTCACGCCAGGCTGAGTGGTCCTTCGTGGGCATTGCTCTTTTCCTTAGAGACTCTCTCTGAAGTACTGCAGCTTTGGCACCAGGTCTCACCATTGCCCACTGTCCTGCTCTGAGCCAGTTCTTGTCGGTGACTTGTGAAGACCGCTCCTGCACGCTGATGCGCTGGTAGTACCTGGCTGTGTTCATCTTTTCATGCTTCCATTCAGATTCTATTCGAGGGCCTATTGTATGCCACACGCTATGAAATGAGTTGGAGATGTAGGAAGAAAATCTATACTCTACATCCTTCTGCTGTATATCAATCTATGTCTTGAATGCATACAACGAAATGATAAATAGGATTCAAAGGAATTATCTCACACCGCAGGGAAATAATTCTGCCTCCCTCAATAGTGTGCTTAGCTTACCACCAGCCTAGAGTATTGCTGAGCCCAGTTCTTCCTTCCTGTGAATCTCTGTCGATTTTCTGGGCTCCCCCATTCCCAGAGCCATGGCCCCCTTGCCTATGTGGAGATGAAGGCCTTCTCCCCTTCCTCTTGTTCTTCTAAGGCTGAGAGTGGGTGCTTGCACCACTGAGGTATGACCTGTTATTGCACTACCCCCTGGATTGTTCTACTCTCTTGATACTTTTATTGGGGTGAGAAGATCTTAAGCCAAAATCAAATTGCACTTAGCTTGAGAGAGAAGTCATAAAGACAAATAAATGAGAAGTAATAAATATAATGAATATAAAAAGAAGCCTCTCTCCCCCCTCTCTCTTACCCCCCCAAAGAGAGAATTTCAATGTTTTGCAATTTGCCTACAAGTTAAAAGGATTTATTTATTCAATCATATATTACTCAGAATCTTACAAGTAGGCTAAAGTATGCAGAGCAGGTTTCTCCTCCACTAGATGTATTGATTCAACATTTGAATCATCATTCATCAAGGACAAGGACCACCCTTCTGTAGCCTTGGTACAGTTGTTAGCAAGCCAAGTGTTTATTACAGTCAAGTTCTATGCATATATGGTCACTGGTTTCATGTGTCTAGAGAAACAACTCTCACACTGGTAGTCCCCAGTCCCCCAGGTCTGGCTCAGTGTTCTAGAACCCTACAGTCTCGGGCCACTCCCATCTTCTGACTAGGGTAAAAGGAACAGCCCCATTAAAGGACAGTCCAGCAGGGTATACCTGAAGCTGTGTCTGGAAATCCAGCCTACCGCCTACTTTCCTGTTTTCTGAGCACTGGTTTTCCTGTTTAAAATAATTACAATGGCCTCTATTTCCTGCTGCCAAACCCTGATAGAAAATGGCAGCATACGAACAGTGATTTATCTTTTACCTTAATTTTAAAGTATGTCCCGGGATTGTTGCAATTAGATCCAGTCTGGAGAATATGGCATGAGAACTCGAGTTCCTGTTCTGTACCCAATGGGCATCTGTGCATGTGACTTTAAAAAGGTTTTCTTAATCACTTGAGAATTCCACACAATCTATTTTGATCATAATGATCACTCCTCCCTCTTCAGGAGCATACAATCTTAAACAGCATTTCAACTTCCAGTGTCCTTTTCCCCTAGGTGCCAAATAAGGCACACAGAACTGCTTCACTCTCTGCCACGCCCGCCCCATCCTTAAATGCAGAGAACGTATGTAGCTTTGAGCAATACAGTGTGGCGGTTCCCTTTCCTCCTCTGTGACCCCATAAAGCCCAACTTCTTCCTTTCAGAATGTATGTTGGAAAGCTGATAATCAACACGAAGTGGGAGATGAAATCAAATGTCCTGCCTTACGCTCTAGTCAGGATGCTGTGGGGAGAAATCTCAAAGCCACGGTTCTGAAACTGTGTGCAGTGAGAGCTGACAAATATTCAGACTAATGAGGAAACAGAAAGGCGGTGGGCCTTTCAAAGTCAGACACCTCTCAAGACCGACATTGCCGTCCTCTACCACGGGTCCCATGGAAGAGAAGTCAGACTACAGCGGCGAATCAATCATAGCGAGCTGGTGAGCAGGCCATCCACCTCTTTACACCGCTGAGAACATTTGCCATGCAAAAGACTGTTTGTTAGACTTGAGCTGGCTCATGCAGGTGGTTCAAAGTGTATTAGGAAAACTGTCATCATAAGCAAATTACATGCCCATTAATACAAACCATTAAAAAACAAGCCACAGAAATAAAATCAATGATATTTGCATGTTTTTCATTCTCGATGAAGCCTGTCTGCTGGTGGGACAGACAGCCCAGCAAACTGCCGCCGGAGCCTCTGTGCAGGTCCCATGCTCTTTGCCGTGCCCTGCCCAGGATTTTCCTCTCCAAACTGTTGCTCTCTGAGGGGATGCCTTCTTTGCCTACACAGTATTCGTCTTGGGGTCTCTAATTGAGGCCTGCATTCTGAGGAGAAATTTGAGATTAACACCGCTCTCTATTGGCGTAGACTCTAAGCATGACCATGTTTCCTGTCTCCCATGAATTAATCACTGTATTACTTTTAGATTTTAATTGCCTAAAGCCAACTTCCCAATGTATTCTCTACAGGTATACTACTGTTGCAGAGCAGGTCTCATTTGCTTAATTTGCTAGATAAGGAAAACAACCTTGGGAGCTAATGTTATTTAGGTATATTCATTTTATTTATTTATTTGGTACTAGGGAAAATAATCTAGGGCCTTGAGAATACTAAGGTTCACTTAACCCTGAGCTTCGTCAACTTTAATTATCTTAATTAGCATTTTTAGTTAATGGAGATTGGAATAGAATAGCAATAAGAAATTAATAAAGTTTAATGAGCTCTAATTCGAATGGATCCAGCATCTTCCTGGTAAAGGAAGCCGGTGAAGGGTGCTGCCCAGGCCTGAGTGAAAGCGAGACTGTAACGTCCTGGCCTCTTCGCTGTTTCCTGTCTGTTTCCTACTTTGTGTCTGCGCAGCTTTCCACATGAGCAAACACACCTTCATCCTGCGTGATACGCATGGCAGGGTAGGCGAGGGGAACTAAAGCAACAGGAAATGATGTCACCCTTTTGGCTGCGAGCCATTCTATACAGTGTCAAGTACACCATATATCAGTGGGAGAATGTGTCTGTCTAATTGTTCTAGTTCTGATTAAAGTGAGTGAGCGGAGAGCCTTGTGTCTCCTGAAGAGTTCCTTTTGTGTACATCTGAGTAACCGTTAGCTAGAAGTGGCATTCATATCCTTAGAATAAAAAAAGGGGGGTGGGAGGAAGCATATAATAGAGAGAGACAGGAAGAGCCATTTCAATTATTTTTTGTTTTGTTTGTATGTGTATGAGCGTTTTTGCTCATCTGTCTGCGTAAACTCTGCATCCTGAAATTAGAGTTGCGAACAGTCATGAACTGCAAATGTGGGTGCTGGGAATTGAACCCGGGTCCTCTATACAAACAAGTACTCATAACCATTGACTCATCCCTCTAGTCCAGGAAGAAATACTTAAGAGAGAAGATCTACAGCTGCTTGCCAGAAGTGATATTAAAAAAATTTAAAAAAAATTAATGTCAATAAATAATGCTATACATTTTAAGAGTTTTCAAGTATATAGTTTTTATTTTCTTGACTTAAAATTTTAAATTCAATTTTATTCTTGGAGTGTGTTAGATGTTATTTTATTTATATTGCATGCAGGTGTATGGGGAGGGGTGCATGCGCATGACCCATGTGCAGGTGGAGGAACTTGGTTCTCACATTCCATACTTGTGGAGAGTCTCTTGTGGAGACTAGAGATTAAATTCAAGTCATCGGGCTCAGTAGCAGGCATCTTTATCTAATGAGTCAGCTTGTTAGCCCTAAGCACGTGATTTTTATATCTACTGTCTTTTTAAAGCTTCACTGTAACCCTGTGTAGTACGTAGAAATATTGTTCTGATTTCAAGTTTGTGTATAAAGAAATGTATTTAGGGTCAAGATGTAGCTCAACATTTGAGCACTTATACAACCTGTGTCTTCACCCAGAACCCCAGAAAAAGAAAACAAAACAAACAAAAAGATTCGGTTCAATAACATCTCTCTGACCTGTGGACACAGCAAATTTCATTATAAATGATTTCGAGAAGTGTGCGTATCTGAATAATTTATTAGCTCCTGTTTTGTTTCTAGATGTCAGGCTATCCCACTAATTAATTTAATGTCACGTTAGGATTGGAATCAGCCAGGGTTACCCTGGAGCAGACAGGAACATGACAGGACTCTCTTCCAAATGAGAATTTTGCTCCAGTGAGGAGTCATGTTGGCCTGGCTATATTAGCTATTAAGCTCAAAGTATGTACCAAGCAAAACATGCCAGACATTTGTAGATGTTTTTCTTGCTCCGCCTTATAGAATCTTATCTACCCCAGCTGATGAGATGGCTCAGCGGGCAAAAGAATTTGTCGCCAAGCCTACGGTCTGAGTTTGATTCCTGGAACCCATATGGTAGAAGGAGAAAACCAAATCTCTCAGGTTGTCCTTTGATCTCCACAGATGTACTGTGCCATGCATGCATGCATACACATACACTGTCCCCCCAATATGCCAGCAGATGTAAAACAGAAAAGAAAGTTTGGAGGCGGGCTCAACTAAAAAAAAAATGGTTACCCCAAAGACCCGGTGGCATGAACCCAAACTTTGGAACCTACATGGAGATCGAGAAGGAGTGAAGCCACCTCCACAGAGATGGCCTTTGACCTCTACATGTGCTATTACACACACACACACACATGTACGTACATGCCACATATACACACCTCATACATATCACACACACACTAATGATGATGATGATAATAATAAAAATTTTTTAAAAGAATATGTATACCCCAAAGAGACACAGAACTGAAAAAATAGAGAATATTATTTGGAATATTCTGGATTACTTACAGGTAAATGAGGATCAGCCTGGCCTCTCTCCAGTTATCTGTTCAGCTGTGGTGTCAGCAACTAGAAATCAGCTGGAAGTCTCCGCCATGTGATCGTGCAAAAGGCATTTTTTTTTTTTTTTGTACTCTGAGTTCCTTTGATTTGTTAGGAAGCTGTTGATCTTCATCATTACCCTATGGGCTAGGGATGGCATAGTTTTCTTCCCTGGGGACCCCACAATGTAGAGAGGTAAATGAACAGGGCCCCAAGCAAAGCAGCAATTAAACCCACCCAAACAACACAATCACAATGACTGCGAGAATGCGCCATAGCAGAAGCAAGCAGTTTGAAGGGATGGGGAAAGCTTCTTGGAAGCGGGGATGCTGGGGAAATACAAAAGTAGCTTCAGCTCACAGAGAGGCAACCACCATTGCATCCAAAATAAAGAGGATAGCTAAATGTGCAGAGTAGTGTGTTAAAATGGACAACTCATAAGATATGCACAGAAGTTCAAGTTAAAATGAAAAGGGATATGCATAAAGATAGTTTTAATCAGATGCTTCCGCATGCACAGAAGGTTTTCTGTGACTCGTTTTGTAAGCAGCTCAGCTCCGAAGGAGTAAGTCTTAGGATTTCACGTGCATAGGATATGTGAACACAAATCTTATCCAAACACAGAGCATGGTCAAGTCTACTCCTGGGGCAGGACACTGTATGTTTCTTTGTGTCCAGGCGGTGCTGGGGCTGTTAGTCTGCAGACCACCTTGTAGATTTGGCTGCTGAGCGGGAGAATAATGAGTGATAGGCTTGGCCATCGTGGAGAGGCCAGTAGCCGAAGCTCGTGTGCCATGGGCTGGGTGGGATGCTGTTAGGCAAGAGGCCAAAGTGGTGTTGTTTTGTTGTGTTTTAAATTTATTTTATATATGTGAGTCCACTGTCGCTGTCTTCAAACACACCAGAAGAGGGCTTTGGGTCCCATTACCTTTGGTTGTGAGCCATTGTGTGCTTGCTGGGAACTGAACTCAGCTCCTCTAGAAGAGCAGTCAGTGTTCTTAACCGCTCTAGCCCAAGGTCAAAATGTTTTTTAAAAAAAAGAGGGATGGTAAGATCACATCTGTGTCTAATGACAATGAGAAGAATGGCTGTCAGGGTGGGACAAGCCACAAGGCTGAGAGAGAGCGCCTGTTGCCACGATCCAGGCACTGTTGATTAAAATCAAGCAAACAAACACCAAAAACCCGAACATCACCAGTGGTCGCAACAAGTATAAAGGAGTGAGAGTGGATGACAGGAATGTTCAAGAGATAAGACAGGCAGGCTGTGAGGGATTTGAGGCAGAGGCAGAGAAGAGGAGAGGGTGATGCTTAAGCAGCAGCTGTGAAAGAGCAAGGTTGGCTCTGTCGTGGGGATGTCTAGAACGCAGACATGGGGATTGGTCAAGCTTGGAGTAGAAGGAAGACGCCTTGGTTATGATGCAGAAGTAAGGTCCAGGGAAGCTGGGCACAGACTAAGGTGCCCAGGTAAAGTCACAGAAACGGGGAGATGAGGGCAGGATTCATTACTGCATGGGCCAACACAGAGGAAGCCACCAGCATCCACACCACAGCACGAGGAACACAGCAAATCCTGCAGAGGTTACACAGCAATGATGGATGTAGCATTTGAATGTTCAAGATGGCTCAAGGGAAGTAATTTCAGAAACACTGCAGATGCAGGACCAAGTCAATTGCTCTTTTGTGATTCTTCATTGTTAAAATACTTACTTTGAAGCTTGGAAACAGGTTGGCAGCCAAACTCTCAGAGTCACTGTCTCTGGAGCAGAGGCTAGGATAGGATGACTGGAGGTTTAGTCTCTATGTTTAGATGTTTCATTATTCCGTTTACACTAAGATGAATTTCACAGATATGTAATATCCCAATTTTATGTCAGGGACTGTAATACATCCCTTACTCTTGAAACTTATCTTTTCAAAATATTTTCATGTTTATAGTCGAGTCACACACACAGTACACAGATGTCCTGAATTTCTACCCCACTTTCACGCCCCTTGGCTTACATCAAGGTCTTGCACCAGTCTGATATGCTTGTGATGATGGCCAACACATCATGGGCTGTTGACCTTAGGGTTTGCTTTTGATATAACTTGTTTTTAACCTAAAATGGCTGGGATGCTCACCCCCACCAACCCTTCAATGCTTGGTTCTCTTTGACTTCCATTTTCTTGCTGTGATCACTCCGTCGCCCATGGAAGCTCACAACCAAGCAGGCTCCAAGCATCCTGTGTGATGGACACTGCTTGCTGCTTGGTCTCACTCAGCAGACTGGGCTCTTATAGTACGCTCTTAACATGTGCTCTTTCCTCATGGTACCATTTGATGGTTGCATACCAAGCTGTCATAAGGAAGAGGCAGCGGGTACGCTTTGAGCCCACGGAGGCATTGGTAGTAAACCTCAGCTGTTCCCCGGAGACACCATCCTGTTCTAGCTCTTTCCTTAACCTGTCCCTTTGTCTTGTGTTCTGTCCCCCCTAAATGCTTTCCTCTGGGATTTGATGCAAATTTGGGGCCTGACAGCTTTTATTGCCTTGCCTACTCCCTAGGGTGGTAAGCAACAGAGAAATAGCAATTGTTGATGACATTGCTATTGGCTTTCAAAAGAGAGATGGTTCAGGGCATTGGGGTAATTGACTCAAAAATGTCTTTAATCATTTCAAAAAAAGAATTATATATATTTCAATGCAACCTTAAAATATTCATGAGTACTGCGTTCTTCCGGTGTGGTGGAAGAAAGCTGCAAGAAGCCAGATATATACATATTTAGTATAAATTAAGTGCATCCCAAGTATACATTCCAATGTCATACTGTCAGTTTCTTAACACTCATAAAGGCTACAATCTAAGCATGGCCTTCCGTTATCTTTCCTGTGTGCACCTATAGTTTTCGTTGCCATCAGAGATGTGCAATTATGATTATTGAGCATTTTACGGTTCTTATCCAATCCAACTCATAGATCCTTCTCAGAGCTCAGAGCATGGCGCTCATCAGCAGCACAATTGTCACCTGTGCTTGATAATAATGTTCATGGTGCTGTCTGTCACCTCAGTGCTCCATGGACACAGCAGTTTCCATGGACACAGGCTTTACAGGGCACAGGCCTGCCTTACTCAATGGAAAGGCATACTGCTCAAGCCAGGACTTGGGCTCCAGGACACTTTCTTTATTCCAAAGGAACAGCTGTGAGGACAAGGTATGTTGGAAGTCACATTCTGTGACTCGCTTACCCTTCTGTGATAGCCTATGTTGTGTGTCCTTCCTGTTTTAAGTTACCTGGCTGACTTTACCCTCAGCAGCGGCTGGGTGGCTCTTTCATTGGTGGACATGTGCCAATGTGGGTACTGGACAACACAGGCAAAACCACGAACAATTCCTTTTCTGTATTTGTGCTGAACCTGTGGGATCAAGTCCTGCGGACGTGTCCTCTCCCAACCATCTTATTATTAGCGACACTACTATTAACCCTTATTTCTTTTCCCCCTTTGTATTAATGCCATTCTGATGACCAGTCTGGGGAATATTTATTCATGTTCCTGTTCAGCAGCTAGTAGTTATTAACTAATGTGGAATGAACGTCTTCCCGTGCAGTGAAGATATGTAGTCAAATGACGCATTTGGTTTGTGCCCCAAGAGTAGCATAGAAATGGGCAAGAAATGGGCAAGGGGTCCTTTTTATCCCTTTTCATCTGAAGAAGTTGGCTTGTCCATCTGGGAGCATCTGGATAGCCCCTCAGCTTTGAGGTGTCTTCACCTAGTGTCCAGCTCCCTGCGCACCCGTGGGGAGAGGCCTCCTTCTTTCACATCTGGAACTTAGAATACGCCCATGGAGACTGGTAATGACTTCCTTCTTGGCTCTCAGAGTTTCCTGGGTTTTCTGATATTTCTCTGTGCGGAAGAAGATTGGCCTGGCTGTTAAAACATATTAGTAGAAGAACGGATTCTATAGAGCAAAGGAAAAGAAACGTATGCACACGTGGGCACTGGCAGCTAACTCAACCAGACCTACCTTCCACAGCCATTGTTCAGTCCTCAGAGCGGTCCAGGCCCTGGCAGGAAAGGAAGAGGCCACCCGGAGAGGCATTTCCTAAGGCAAGATTAAGCAGTCTGGGGAGACTAGACTTGGCCAAAAGGAAATGGAAGAAGGTGCTCTGTCTCCAATGGAGAGATTCTGGGAGAAGACAGAATGATAGGAACCCAACAACGAAGACTCTCAACATAAACAAACCTCCCTTATCACTGCCTAAGCAGGCCGGGACTTCTGTCAAAGTGCAGGGCTCCACCCCTCACACTTCAGACAAGTTCCCTCCCAGGCATCCCTTCAGCATCTTTTTCCAGTGACACATTGCAGGGCTGAACCTTCCTCCCGCTGGAGGACCTTTCTCATGTCTTACCCGGATCGCTTCCGCTGGAGTTCAATCCTGCTTGCAAAGTTTAAATGGAAGTGGAAAAAACAAAACAAAACCGTAGCCCTTTCCTCTTTCCTGAGCTGTCCAGTCATTTGATGGCTTTGAGAATAAATGTTTTTCCCCTTTTGGTCATTAGAATGTCTCTCTGAACTGGTAAATTCAAGAGAAACTTTGTCAAATCCTTACACTCCAGGGAATAAGCTGTAATTACCCAACAGATTAAAAGTGCAGCCGCAGTACCCCTTCCCCCTACTCCCCATCTGGTTTGTGCAGGAAAATCTTTTGCTCTGGACTCCTAATTTCCACCCGGAACACAGCTCACTGCTTAAAGAGCATTTTGTTTTCTGTTTCTGGAAGCCATTGTGTATTGCACCAGGGACAATGAGCTGGTCATTCAACTGTAGCCACCAAGCATTAAACTGACCACAAGGGTCCACATTAGCTCTCAGAGGGCTGAGACCCCCCAGAACCACACATGTGTCCTTCCATGTCCCCACATGTATGCAGAAAGGTGGTTGTCATCCCTGGACCCACTCTGTCCACTTGACCATCATGAAGCACTCGTAGCCTCTCTGTCAGCTCTGGAGGCTGTCCCCACAGCCACCCTTACACACTGTGGAACTGGATTGTTGTTGGCACAGTCCAGGGGACAGCAAGCCAGATTGGGCGGGGAGAGCATTCCATTATTATAACACAATGCCATAATAGGGTTCAGAATTCTTTTCATATTAATTCTTATATAATAGGAATCTTCAAACTCAACTTTTATCCTGAAAAGGGAGAGGTAGAAGGCGGTCAGGCTCTTGGCTGTGTTTGAACACGTTCATCTAGCTGAGTACCAAGAAGTTCTCTCTCCCTCACCACGCAGCTCAGCACATCTCCCCGTGGTCTTGGTTGCATGACCCTGAACCTGGGAGCCCATGCTGCTCTTGGGAAACTGGCCCTTCTGGAAGACTGGCTGGTTCTTCTTGCCCCACGCTCAGAGTGCTTTTGGGTGTGGAGCCAAAACATCTCCAGGCCTCCCCAGAGGCCTCCGGCTTGTGTAGCAGGCCAAGCTGACAGGTTGCCAGTTGGTCTCCAAGTGAAGTGTCCCTCGCAGCCCCCAGTCACCCACTGGCAGGGTTCAAGTGAGAGGCTTTCCAGCAGGCCTCTGGAAAGGTGACTCCTTCCTAGGTAACTCTTCCCAAATGCAGCAGAGACTTTCAAGTGTCTTGTTGACAGACTACCTCACAGACTAGACATGGACACTGAGACCCAGAAACCCGGACGCTATTTCAGACTTGGCCACAGTCCCCTGGGTGTGGTTTTCCTACCACAGAGAGGACAGTAGGCAGGGACTAAGCCAGGTAGCAATTCCTTTGTAATTAAAGTGCAGGCAATGAAGTTTAGCAGTCTTTGTAGCCTTGTCCATCTCAGTTCAATATGATACTGGCAGTGCTTTGAGTAGAAACTACCCTAGGTAATCCCTACGAATTCAAGAGACCTCTAACATGCCTATGACAGCAATTCAGCTCTCATCTTTAACTCTCTTATTACTTGTTCACTGAGCAGACACGCATCTAGACTATATAGTGATAGCACTAAATCACCATGTATTTTAAGTGTGAATAAGTAACATCGTCTAAGCCTGTGCTCCCCTGTGCTCTTGAAACACTGTTCAAGGATTCTGCAAAGTGGGTGCTACTTAGACATTATTGCAGCCTCTCTTAATGCCACTGGGGAAAGAGGACTCTTTTTCCTCTTTTCCCTTGAGGTTCTACTGATTTTCGATGAAAGGGACTCCATGTGTAAATGTGATTAGTTTCTCTAAAATTCATCTGTGCAACTTGAGTCTATTGGGGTTGTTTGTACAGGATTTGGGCCCAAATCTCAGTGGTAACTTCTAACCGAGGAAAGTAATAAAGTCCATAAAAAAAAAAAATCAACATTGCTAAAGAGGACCATAAGATCCCCTTCTCCTCAGGCTCCAACTCCAAGGATCACTAGCAAGTGACCCTGATCTGATCTAATGAAGTGGGGCTCCCTCTCATTAGGACAGAGTGGGCCTAGCATCTTCCGCAGCACAGCCACCCCGTCTCTGAGCGTGCCAGGCAAATGCGGAATGTTCTCCAAGCCGGAGGGAGCTGGCAGTGGACAGTGAGGACATTCCACTGAAACTGGGCCATCGGGAGCCGAAGACAAAGGCAGCTGATTCGAGTGCACCAAATTGGAGTTTCTCTAATCAAATATATTAAATTCGCCATCATTCTTGATTGTTTTAATGGGAAGAAGGGGCAGCTGTGCCTTTCATTCTCTGAGCATTTTATTTTGTGCCACGGGGAAAGAGGAAGGGGAGGGGGAGGGGAAGTCAGCTGGAAAGGGAAGAGGGATAGAGACGGCAAAGAAAACTACAGGAAACTGAAGTCCTTTGTCTTACACGGAAAGTGATTTTGCTCGCCGCTGAGCTCCACATGGCGCGTTCCCAGAGCTGCCAGTCACCGAGAATGCTCCCCAGAGACTGTGCCCACGAAGCGCTCTTATACAGAAAAGTAGCCCGCGAACAGACTCAGGGCCCAGAACACTCTGCAAAGAACCCTGGTGACTCGCACGTTAAGTGGCTTTGCTTGGCTGGCCACATGGAAACCTGCTCAGCAGAACATTTCCCCTCGATATTTGCGCTTTGTACAAGAATTAAGTCTCAAGGCACTTAGGGGCAACTCATCCCTACTCCTTTTGTAACCTTTCGGGGCTAAGTGCTGAATCCACAAAAGGCCCCCTTTTACCTTTTGAACGTTGAGCTTAAAATCCCACTGAAGAAACCTGGCCCTCGCTATTCACTTTTTAAATAGCCTAACAGATGGTCCAAGAGAGAGGTTTCCTGCCCCAAGTGAGCACAGCATACAATGTTTTGGCGTAGCACCTTCAGCCTCAGAGCAAAGCTTGGTCTTGTGATGTCATTTCCTCGTGTCGGATGGCGTTGATAACAGGATGAACCCGAGTGAGATGGGAACCAAACATTCTGCCTTGGGATCAATAATGTGGGCCGTGTTAGGCAGGCGACTTCAGAAGACATCGTGCTAGTGCACGTAGCTTTTTACACACGGGCACAAGTCTCAGTGAGAACAGAGGTCTGTGTCCCCCACAGTTCTAGGCACACAGACTCTCACAGGATAACTTGAGTCATCCAGGGCTTTGGAACCTCGTGCCTGTTACAGGCTGAAGCCAGCCTGTTTCTGAGCTGGAATGTGAAGGCAGCTGCCTGTGTCAAAGGGCCAGAGAATAAAGCCACAGTGTAAAATGAAGCCCCAATTCACCAGAGAGAAGATGCTGTTAAACCATTCTCTGCTTCCCGCCCCCACCCCACCCCCTGCCACTTCCTTGGGGGCCCCCTTGGAGACAAACGAATCTACTCCTCCTCTGAGAAAGAAGGGTGGAGGCCCCTTTCAGAAAAAAAAATGTTATTGGGCTCCCTTTAAATGTCCTCATTTGAGGGGAATTAAAAGGAAATGTCATAAGACAGCGTCTGTGCACTCAGGGGCATTGTATCAAGTGACACAATGCAGGGGAAATGAAGCTCTCATCCTCTGGGGGAATCTAATAACTCCATCCATCAACGCGGGGCTCCTGCCATCCACGGTAGGCCTCCAGCCTCCTCAGGCAGGTCCCGTGATTCCCCGTGAGGCAGCTGGATGAAGCAGGCAGAGGAGAGGAAATTTGCAGGGCATCCTTCCTTCTTCTCTCTCTCTCTCTCTCTCTCTCTCTCTCTCTCTCTCTCTCTCTCTCTCTCTTGGACAATGCCCCTTTGTCCTCAAGGCCCCGCTCCCCTCCGGGCATGGCCTGAACAAGCACTGTGGCAAAAGCCAAAGGAACAGTTTAGTTCTCAGCCTGTTCTTCAGCAGCCCTGAGTGGCGTGAGCCTTGTCCACAGCAGCCCAGGAGCCCCATCCTGAGAGAAATCACAGGGCCGAGAGCCAGGTGACTGACTCCATCACCAGTTACTTAGTAAACTTTTGGCAAGTCCCCTTGCCTTCCTGTGCCTCAGTCTTCCCTGCAGACTTTGAGGCTATATGAGGATGGAGGACCTTTTAGCCCTGGTGATGTGAGTGTGATATTGCCAGGGACAGCTGAGGACGGGGTTACAGGAGACTTCTGAGTCAGACAGTGATTGAATCCCAATCTCACCACCATATGGTTTGGTTCACACTGTAAAGCTTCTGTTTTTCTTTTGAGAAAGTATCAAGTTAAGCCCAATCTACCACACAAACGCACTGGGAGTTTAATAACAGGACTCAGAAGAAAGAATCGGATTGATGCCTACACACAATCCATCTAGAAAGTGAGCTTTTCTTGTAACCTGTCAGCGTTGAGTAAATAAAAAGCCACATTCATCCAAAGCCTCAAAACTTGAAAGAAACCGTATTGCCAGTTCATGTCATAAGTTCTAAATACTAATTTCAGAGAGAACATTGAAAAAAATTAGTTATTGGAAGATAGGATTATAGCTTGGTTGATTTTGCCAAGCAAGTTTATTAATACACAGTGCTCACCTATCTCCTTATTTCTCAATTAAAAATAGTGTGTGTGTGCCTGTGCACGTGCATGCATTCCTGTGTGTGTGTATGTGTGTGTGTGTGGACACGTACATGTATGTGACTGTAGGTACCTACATGCTAGAGAGCATGTGTGGACATCAGAGAACAACTTTCAGGAATTGCTTTTCTTCCTCTACCATGTCACCCAAGGACTGAACTCAAGTTGTCAGGCTTATGTGACAAGTGCTGTCATCCAGTGGGACATCCTGATAGCCTTATCGCATGTTTTAAAAAGATACAGGTCTTAATGGTTAATCATTCTTCCCTGGGAAAGGACCCTTATGAAGCTTACTTATGCAAAGCACATGCAAGTTCATTAGGAACATACAGGTTCCTTTTAAAAAAATTATTTATGCCTGTGCATGACATGTATGTGTGAGGGGACACATAAGCTGAGGTGAACCTGTGGCAGTCTGAGGACAGCTCTGTGGAGCTGGTTCTCTTCTTCAGCCTTTACATGGGTTCCAAAGATCAAATCCAAGTTACCAAGCTTCTGTGGCAAGAACTTTGGCCTCTGAACCATCTCATCATGCCAGCCCTAGGTTCCTCAAATATGTTTTAAATGTATGGTGTTTCTTCCTCCCTGTTTCGAGCCTACTGTAAGCATGGGATGGGTTCCCTACTCTGTCATCTATATAAGGCTAGTCTTGGGACATGTTTTCTGAGGAGTGGTTACCGAGTTACTCTGCCTCTAGGTGACTGTGATATTTTATTTTTTTTTCCCTTCTCTTTAACACAGCACCTACATGTATGCCATCTTTGTGTTATGGGCTGAATCTGTACACCCAGAACTTCACAGAAGGGAGCAGAAGGATTTGTAGGACCTGGACCATGCTATTCTGCACTCTGCCTGCCTCCATACTTAGGCCCATATGGAAAGCATTCTCCTTATACCCCTGAAGAGCAAAGCTGAGCTCACATCTCAAAGCTTGGCCTCTCCTTTCATTGCCATCCATGGCATTTTGGGGGTACCTGGGTCTCCTCCTGGAACTCCCCACACAGTTGCCACTGAACTCGTGGAAACTCACAGGAAGTGGACATCTTTGAAGCTCAATAGATTCTCCTGGTCCTTCAGCCACGCTTCTATCTTGGCCCAACCCTGGGGCAGAAGGGTATCCGAGTTCACCTGTCCCTTTGCTCCTGTCTTTCCCTGGCAGGATTAGCATGAGTCCCCAGCACAGAGAGGACTATTTCTTTCGAGCGAGCGCCTGGGCTGCTCTCATCAGCTTGGAATCTGGCCATTTCCCGCCCCCACCCCTGCCCTGTGGAGTTGAGGGCTAATTGGACAGGCTAGATATGAGAAGCTGGATGGCTCCCCACCTCCTACTGGTTCGGGTTCTTACACAGAGGCCTCATGTGTTGTGAATTATAGAAATGCCAGCCACACCCACAATGAAATACAAGCACCAAAAAGCTTTTGCGAGCCAAGCATACGTGACTCTGAATTCCTGTCTCTGCTTGCGCTAGCTCTATGAGGCTGGCTTCCGCGAGGGCCAATGACCATCCGTCCTGGTATTTGCTTGCTTGGCACCAGGTTGCCTCGTTTCTGATGCTTTTCTTTAACTCTTTGCTGCCAGCAGCTAGAGCAGTGTCACAGTCTGTCTGTATGGGTGGGAGGACCCCTCTCCATGGGAGGCATCTTTACCATCAGAAGAAACACAGAAAAGCCATTTAGGCCCAGTATCAAGTCATCTGGTAAGAGATGTCAGTGCCTCTTGCTGGGATCTGATTCACAGCATTTCAGAGCTTAGAGAGTGCTTGTGTTCAAGGGTCCATCTGGCTAGACACAGATATTAAGTCCTGTGCTGCCTCTCTGCTCCTCCAATCACAGAGCACCAGGAACCGCTCCCTCTTGTCTGAACTTATGCTGGTAGCTTAGAAAGGTAGCATGCTAAGGTCACCATGTACATGGGCTTTGTCTTTCTGGATTTGAAAAAGAAAAACTTTATGAGTTTCTTTTAAGGTGATTTTGACTACAAAGAACACTGTACTCTTTTATCATTTGGGAGACTTCAGTTCTACTAGGATCTTGTCAAGCGTTAAGAGCCTGCTTGAGGTTGACATGCTGTCTCTTCATGTGGTTTGAAGCGCTCCAGGCTTACTTACTTCTGATGTGGTATCTGTAGCCAATGACAGCTCTTCCCCTCCCACTCCTCACCCCGGGCCCCCACTCAAAGATATAATATGGGTGTTTTGGGGTTTGGTCTTTAACATTTCCCCCTCTGTGAAATTTCTTTAATTCTAAGAACATTTTCTCAGCTACTCCAAGGAGCTGCCATGTTCGTTTCTTCCTTTGCTCAATAATGGGGGCAGTAGGAAGCCTGTGAAGCGAGCCTGGGCAGTGGAAGCAGGTGGTCACCTTCCCACCCAGTATTTCTGAGTGCATGCTCAGTGTCGGAGATATGCTAAGAGCAATAGTTGTACCCAGCCCACAGTCTAACCTACTTAAGACACAAAGAATTCCATCATCCTCTTTTATAAAATTGTGTGTATGCACACGTGCACGTACGTACGTACATCCATATGCATGTATGTGACTTTTGTTTGAGACAGGAGCTCTCATTGGCCTACATCTAGGTAGTCTAGGCTAGCTGGACAGTAAGCACCAGGGATTCCTTTGTTTCCACACCCATCCTGCCATTGTTGAGAGTACAGATACATACTGCTGTGTCTGACCTTTTACATGGGTCTGCAGAGCTGAACTCAGTTCCTTCACAGAGTAAAGGCATAAGCTTCACTGACTGGCCTATGTCTTCAGTGACACCTCTTAAAGGTCACCCACTCTCTAAGCTACAAATCTGAAGATCGTATCCAGTACTCTGATTCTTTTCTCTCCCTCAAGTTCTGGGGCCTATCGGACATCACACCTTTAAGTCCTTATTTATTAAGCAGAGGCCTCTGAACTGGTTAATTGAATGGCATGGGAAAGGGTACCATGCATGGTTAGAAATATGTCTTTTATCCCAGTATCGGTCCCTGTCCTGTTCTGATTTGTTATCCCTTTGTGACCACCTCTCAGGGACAGTTTCTCACCTATTGGAAGCCTAGGCAGAATGATTTTCAGGCCAGTAGAGAGGAGTGCCTTTGTCAGCGACTTGAGTTCAAATGATCAGAACTTAGCAGAGAAGGGAGTGTCTGGGTCCTATATAGATTTAGGCAACCACAGAGCAGGTGTGGACTCCAATTTCCAGGATCAGAAAGCAGGGGATGGAGGCTGGGACTCCAGGCAGCTGGAGTCTGGGGGGCTAGGTCTGCAGGCTGCAGAGTCAGTCTGCAGCTAGCTGTATGTGAAGACAGCAATCCCTTGTCCCAGAATGACTTATGGAATCCAATGGGATTCAGAGTGCTTCAAGAGGGGACAGATTTCACAAAAGGAAGAAGTATTCTAAGACAAGGAAATAAAGCAAAGTCAGCCACGCCAGCCCTAACATCTTCCTTGTTTCTGTTGGGAAAGGGCTGTTAGTGAGCAGTCAAAGCTTCATGGCTGTTATGTCCCATTTGGGTTGCCAGAGATTTCCATGTGCAGTAGAAATGCTGAGTGTCTTGGCTAAATACATGGAGGACACACATAGTCTCAGACATTTGGTGCTTGAGCGTGGCGATGTGCTGTGAGGTGATCAATGCTGGTTGTTTCTTGACCCGATCCATCTCTGAATACACCACCCGAACCTTCCAACAGTTCCTCATGATTAATGAGTGCCTTACACACACCTTCACATGTTGACATCCCCCTCACCTATCTCCTTTTGGCTATAGAACGGTCTGCATGTCTGGGTCCTCCCTTCAAATTTCCATGATAAAATCTGTGCCACCAAGGCCAAAGTGATCTTTGGAAAGTGACTAAGTCATGAGGTCTGCTTTTACATGAATTGGGCTAATTCCCTTATAAATGAGACCTCAGAGAGTTTTCATTCCTTCCACCATAGGAGGATACAGTAACAATCATCCCGAATGTGAAAGAGGAAATGGTCCAAGCCAGACACAGCATTTTGCTGGCTCTTTGATCTAGGGCCGCCATCTTCTAGAACCTCAACATATACATTTCTGTTGTTTCTAAGGCAGTTGGTCTGTTACTATGGGATTGGATGGGATGTACTATGGCACGTCGAATGAAGGCTGTAACAAACTAACATGCTGCCCTGCCTCACCAGACCCCACTTTGAACACACTATCTCCTCATAGAAGGTTGAGTCTGCCTTATGCCTTTGCTATTGCCTCTTTCATCTCTAGGGGTGGTTAATCTCCCTCCCTATCAGGAGGCTTTCTGATTCCATCTCTCAGAAGAAGCCTGTCTACCATGGTCTCAAGCAATGCCCTGGTTCAGTTCTTGCAGAGCAACCCATGTCTATCTTTGGCATTGTGACTTTTCTGCATCCTATAATTGTTGGCTTAATATTGTCCATGAGCTCTGGAGGAGGGTGGGGGGGGCAGATCTCTCAGTCTTACATCCTTAGGTACATAATATAGATCATAGAATTGTTACTGAATTGGGGGGGGAAAGGCAATTATACAAACCCAAAATATATTGTTTACCTTAACAAGGTCTTAGGATACACTAGGAGACTGCAGCGGCAGCACCTAACCTTGAGTAGTTAATCCGAAAGATGTAAAAGGATCCATTTGGAAATGCTTTTAAAAAGACAGGGCATACTTCAGGATTTAGAAAATGCCACGTTGACCTGGGCAGGGAGCAAATATGGCCTTAGACTTAATTCTCTATTCCGAACTAACTGTTCTCTACTTACAGATTCAGATTCTAGAGTTCTATGGTTCCTGTTCTCACGATGGGACCTGAAAACAGGCGCTGTTGACATGTTCACTTGGTCATTCTGAGACTCCACGTAAGGCTGGTGAAGGGTAGGATGGAAGGCCTATGAGCTACTTTCTTCGTTGCTATGACCAAACTCCTCACAAGATGTAAGTCTGTCATGGTGGGAAAGGCAAGTAGTGTGGGGTGTCTGTAGGACAATTTGTCACATCTCAATGAGCAAGGGAGCAGAGCTAGGGCAGAGGTGGCTGTCCTGCAATGCTGGAGTCTCTCCCTGCAGGGAGCTACTTTCTCAACCTTAGGCCCCACTCCCCCTAAGCATTCTACAAGCTCCCTACAGGTCCTTGTCAGCAACTGGAGACCAAGTGTTCAAACACAGGAGCTCGTGGAAAGACATTTCAGATTTAAACCGTAACGTCGAAGGGATAAGGAGAAGGAGCGAGTGGTGCTTAAAGGCGCAGTTATTACCGTTGAAGAACGCTAGGCTCAGAAGAATGCTCGGCTCTGCACAGAACAGGCAGTCATAGGAGAGCAACTTGACTTTACAATCAAACCTCTCTCCAGCTTCCTTCCTTCCTTCTGTGATATTTGAAACATTTGTAGCACAAGGAAGAGGGCCAAGACTTTCTGAATGTCACATTATGCCACCTGGATATTGGAACAAGGGCCATAGACATGAGCAGTCAACACATCTTGACGGAAGGGTGGATGTTATTAGCCGTGTCTTTGCTGAGGGAGGAGGAAAGACCTGTGTCACTCAATTTGGCAGACAGAAATAAATAGACCACCCTGTAAGGGCCTGAGGAAAAAACCAGGCCTCCTGAGGTTTTGCCTCTCTTGCTTCTGAAAGAAAGTAAACAACAAATAGACACAATGAATTTCCTCTCCCGGGCCTTATATCCCAGGGCCTCCATTAGCTTGGGAAGTCTCCTCAGACTGGAAGAATGGGGAAGGAACTTTAGGTTGAGAGCTTTGGGGTCTCTTGGGTATTGGTAGGAGACCAGTGCCTTTGTGGACAGCAGAAGTCCGAGGGGGCTGAAGACTTCTGACTGGGGTTCACAGTTTTCTACCCTGGCCCCATGAGAGGCTCAGCCCGCTTCTGCCCTGCTCCCCCAGCTTGCAATTTTCTCCCCAGGGTTGAACTGTGGTTGGGTTATTGTGAGTGGGGAAAGCTCTGTAAGCCAGGAGAGAGGAGAGAGATGGATGGCCAGTGAGTCCTGTCCAAGTAGTGAGCTGATGGTGATTCATGTCCATCTGGGGCTAAAAACAGGTTCAGAGGGAAAGCTGCTCAAGGTACCGAAAGCCAAGAAACCCACAAATAACACCCAGAACCTTCAGCTGGCTTTGGGAAGCTTGTCTCACCACTGAAACGAAAGGAAAATGGAGTATATGTGACTCCACGGCTGAGACGTCTGAGGGTGTGTCTCTGATGCCGGAAGAAGTGACCGACTTCATCCTATGTATTTACTTTCATAGGTTTTGAAACTGATGATGAAATAAAAAAAATCTAGGAAGCAGAGAAGGGAATTGGTTACATATGTTGGTTTTAGTTATTTTCCTTAACACTAAAAGCTAAGTAGAAAAATTCCTTGTATGTATGTGTACACACACACACACACACACACACACACACACACACACACTTTTAAACCCTTCCCTTGAAATTCAAGTGACTTTACCTATCGTAATGAAATTATAACCGCTGGCAATGACAACTCTGGAAGATGTGACAAGATGCAGCAATCGGCTAATATTTACCAAGCAAGGGTTTTAAAATTCATTTGCCCTGAAGTCACCTGTGCGAAAGCTGTGTATGATAGACCGTTAAACTCCCACTTATCTTTGAACACCTTTACATTCTAATGGAATCTAGACTCAAATTACATATTTAAAGAAGGCTCCCATATAAAATATGTCCCAGATCAGTAAACTCAGTTTGTGTTTTCCAGTTATAATTTAGTAGAGATAGACCCCAGAAAACAAAAATAAATAAGAGTGATTAGTGATATTGCTAAAGATTTTTTTCCAGATTCTATGTGGGGTTACTTTAACTAAACATTGATTATTTATTTCTCCTTTTTTTTTTCTGTCCAGAATGTAGGGTTATAATTATCACACAAGTTCGCCAAGTGTGTATTATTAGCTATTTGATGAATCAGTACATTTCTCAACACCAGTTCTTTAAATAACCAGGTGTCCCCCTTTTAACTGTCGATACGAAAATACAAACATTGACACCAGGCAGGTCTTCCTGACCCTGTAAGATCGACAGCCAAGGACTACTATGTTTACACTCTTAGATAAGGACAGCTTATCTCTCTGACATGCTGTGTCTGGAATTTTGAAACACAACCCATGACTTGGCTTTTCTAGGTATGGAAGGACTTCATGTGCTACTGGCCACTCTGCCCTTGCGCATGGCACACGGATGGGTGAGTGGGAGAGCATCCCCTTGGAGCCATGGACCTGGATCTGCCTTTGGCCTGCTGTATTTCTGTGGGCCATTCCTGGGTCCAGGGTATTCCATGACAGTTCTACTCTGGGTTGAACTTTGTTCCCCTTCCCCAATCCATATACTGAAGCTCTGACTTTCAAAGTATCACCCAAAGTGACCAAAAAGAGTCTTTTTTGTTTGTTTGTTTGTTTGTTTGTTTTGTAGTAATGGGTAGGCAAATGTTCCGCAGCCCCCTTTTCTTCCTTCCTTTCTTCCTTTCTTTTTCCTTTCCTTTCCTCTTCTCTTCTCTTCTCTCCTCTCCTCTCTCTCCCTTTCTTCCTTCCTTCCTTTTGTTCTTTCTTTCATTTGTTCTTTCTACCTATCTTTCTACCTTCCTTCCTTCCTTCCTTTCTTTCTTTCTTCCTTCCTTCCTTCCTTCCTTTCTTTCTTTCTTTCTTTCTTTCTTTCTTTCTTTCTTTCTTTCTTTCTTTCTTTCTTTCTTTCTTTCTTTCTTTCTTTCCTTCCTTCCTTCCTTCCTTCCTTCCTTCCTTCCTTCCTTCCTTCCTTCCTTCCTTCCTTCCTTCCTTCCTTCCTTCCTTCCTTCCTTCTTCTTCTTCTTTCTTTCTTTCTTTCTTTCTTTCTTTCTTTCTTTCTTTCTTTCTTTCTTTCTTTCTTCTTTGAGAGTTTCACTAAATCGCCCAGGCTAGTCTTGTGTTCCTTGAACTTCCAATCCTCCTGTATCAGCCTCCTGAAGTCTGGTGCAGAGAGAATCTTTAATAGGAAATTTAGGTGGATTACATTCTTAAAGGTGGAGGTCTTAATCTGAAAGGAGCTCACTGAGCTGCTTCTGCAGAGGACCTAAGCTTAGTTCCCAGTGTCTACACGGTGACTCACAACCACGGGTAACTCCAGTTCCGGGGGATCTGATGCCGTCCATGGGCACTGCTCACATTCGGTGCTCAGATGTATTCATACATATAAAATAAAAATAATTTTAAAAAGTAGGAACAGAGATTTCTCTCTTTGCCGTGAGAACATAAGAAGTTAATGTTGGAAAGCCCGAAGTGGCGCCCTCCCCAGCATCCTGTCGGCCTGGTACCCTGATTCTCCCATTTCCAGAGCCATAAGAAAATAAATCTTCATTGTCTAAGCTGCTCACTATGGTATTTTTGTCACACACACCCCACCCCCAATACTAATACAGATGTGAAGCTGGTTATAAAAGAACTGTCAAGGCACAACTTGTTTGAGCAGAAAACATCTTGTTCCTTTGTAGTCCTTCCTCAAGACAGCACCCTCTGTCCCTCCTTCTCTCGGTGTTACCTGTACTTACACAAACTGATGCTCTTTCTGTTACTAATATACAACACTTACCAAGGTCTCACAATGGGCTAAACTCTGTACTCAGTGCTTCTGTAGTGTTTGTTAAAGGAGTAAGACATACTGGTGCGAACCAACTGAAGTCAATCTTTATAACGACTCAGCAAAGTTGTCAGTATTATCAGCACTCCACTTCATAGTTACTAAACTGATAATTTAGTTAAGTCGGGTAGCAGAGTGGAGATTTGAACCCTGCTTTCAGGGCCCCTGCTGTGAACCACTTGTTATGTTCCCACGAGAAGCCTGTTTTAAAGCACACCACGGACTTGCACAGTAGGTGATGTGAGAGACTTACTTTGCTGGCAGAGAAAACCAAGGCACAAAATGTCCATGGTTCCAATCATTCCCAGCATCATGCATTCAAACCTAGGCTCTCCAAGCAAGGCTGGACTCTTCTACCCTTACCATCTATACAGATCCTCTAAAGCTGATAATGCTGGAGATAGATTGTCTCCTGCAGGTGCCATCTATGGAGCTCCCATGGAAAGGCCAATGCAGGGAACAGCTCCTGGAGGTTGGGCCGCATGCTTGCAAAAAGTAGACACAGTTGGTGATGCTCTTTTGGCCATGGGTACCAACTCTACATCTGGCTGTATTCCATGTATTTTACCAGAGATTCTCAGAGGCAGGGAGGGGACTCAAGTCTCTGGGTCCTGACTCAGATAGAGTCCACGTGTTTAGGAGTCAAAGCTTCTTTGTCTGACATTGGAACAACTTCTCTCGTTCAAAGTCTGCTGTGCACCTGCAGATTCCCATTAAACTGCCTGCCGAATCAGGAATAATGATTCTCAGGGGGAAGAGATATTATTTGCATTTGAATTAATGTTGAGTTCAGAGTCACAGATTCCTCATCAAGAAGGATTTAGAGCAATTGCTGATATCCTGGGGATCTGTGGCCAGCTCATTATTTTCATCTCGCGGGGTAGCACTAGAATCCTTAATTTTTTTCAAGTCTTCTTTCAAAAGTTTGGCTCTTTTTACCCCCATGATCATAATTATAATAATTTTGAAACATCAGTCAGCTCAGATATCAAGGTGTTGAATGGATAATTTCACTTTAATGAATATGTCTCATATGGGCTTATTTTCCACATCTGCCCTGAACTGAATAGCTAACTGGTTAATATGAGAACTGTTCCGTTTCATTAGCTTCTCCCCGTTCATCTCCTTGAGGTGGAACGGATGCTCTGCCAGTTGTGAGCCCAGTCAGCCATTTCCAAATTCTGGAAGAATTAAATAAATAAATAAATAAATAAATAAATAAATAAATAACTGAGATAGTCTTCTGCAAGATTAGCAAGTGTTTGTTATGGGCGTCATAGGCACCTGTACCTGAGACTATCACAGGCAAAGTATTCAAAGAAGGACACACAACCCTGGCAAGGACTGATGTCAGTGGAGACAAGGTGAGGGAAGGTGGGAGAGAGGGGTAAAGGGAGAAATTAGGGCATCATGGTAATCTGGGAGCATTGCCAAGTGAGTTGAAAGCTTTGCCACATTTTATGGAGGTATCTTGGCTACTGTATGGCCCAGGAGAATATTTTAGAATGTAGTTTCAACTAAGATGGGGTCAGGAGATGCCACAGCACCCTGGAAAGAGAAGAGGTGGTCACTTGCCTTCCTGGACCTCCCAGCTCAGCCCAGATGGAGACAAGATCAGTTAGGACAATCTGGACTGTGAGAGAAAAATCTGAGCCTTCCAAGAAGGAGCCAGACCACGCCTCCCAGCCGGAAGGTCGAGTGCATGTCAGTGGGGCTGTGATGAGTATCTTTCTGCTCCGATGTCCTTTGCCTAAGATAATCCTTAAGCTTTTCTACTTGGGGCTGTATGATGACCACTGATTAAAAAAGCAGAGTTGGTATGCTTCTGTTTTTATGCTACCCCCAGGATGGGAATAGTTGGAGAGTCTCCCATTCAGGAAAGAAACATTCTTCACCTCAGGTCTGGCTGGGTGAATAAGCCTTGTCCTGCTCTGGGAAATAGAATTGATCTAAAAGAAAAGTCTTAAATCTGAGCTCTGGAATCAATGACTGGCAAGAGGTTTGGGTGAGCTCCATCCAAACGGGCCAATCAGTGCTAGGAGAATTATTTTGTGGGATGTGTGGGTTCTGGAGAAATAGAACTAGAGAAGTGAAGGAAGAAGTAGAGTGTCAGTCAGCTTTCTGTTACTGTAACTAAATGCCTGAGACAATCAACTTAAATGCAGGCAAAGGTATGTTTGACTCACAGTTTCCAAGGTTTCCGTTCATGACCACTTGCCTCTGTGAATAACACACCGTGAAGAGAAAGTACAAAGATGGAGGGGCCTGTTTACCTGTATAGGAGGCGGGGGTTGAGGAGAAGATGGGAAGAGACTTTAGGACCAATATCCCTTTAAGAGTCATACCTGCAGTTCACCACCACAGCTCTACAAAGCTCCACACCCTCAAAGTTCTGCCATCTCACCGTAGTGCCAAGGCCTTGGTTCCAGGCCTTCAACACACTTTATGGACTGTTAGAGAGATAAACATATCTCGGAAGGAAAGACAAAGAAACAGAACTCATTATGCTAGTCCTTACTAAAGAGTGTCTCCAGTCGTGCTTTGAGGTGAAGAGATTATCTGATGTCTAGTGGTCCAACCTGAGCCAACTTTCCCTAAGGCTAGAAAACCAGTTGTTTTACTTTAGGTGTTTACAAAGTATATTATCAAAGCAAGCAAGCAAGCAAGCAAGCAAGCAAACACCAAGAACTTAAACTGAAAAAAGTGGGGTGTGTATGTGTGTACACTCCAAGGCTATTAGGTGTGTGCCCTGCCCCCTGTCCTGCAAGCCTTCAGAGGAATGGAGCCAGGACACCCCAAGTTGTCCAGTCAGAAGAGAGCGCAGAATGAGCTGGAAATTCAGCATGAGGTGCCTTCCGGTGTGGGCAAACCATCTCTGTGGCAACCACACCTTGTTCTCCGAACACTTGGTTAACTTACACATTCTTTGTGTCCTATATGTGTTTCTACTTCTCGTTGTCACCCAGGAACATTTCTACGTTGTCCATTTCATGGACTTCTCTGTTTGGGATTAGCAGCTGGAATGTCTTCTCTTTTAGCTGAAGGTTTGGAATGTAGGTGGAAACAGCCAGGTTATGGTGTACTTGTGTTATCAGTTTACGTTTTAAGGAGCTGTGAAATTCATGACAGCTGTCTAAAGATGAGCAGGATGTGGGCACAGTCACAGGGTGTGCTCCCGCAGGATGGTCCCTCCGTAGGCCTTCAGCGAGAGTGGGGGTGGGTGGGTGGGTGGGGGAGTGGGAAAGAATTGCGTAGCCTGTGTTCGGTTCGCAGAGTGGTTGAATAATAAGTGACCATGGGCGTAAACTCGAGAGCTCAGATACCTGAGGACAACTGAGGAGAAGATGCTGCTGTTGTGTGAACCTCATGACCCCACGAGGTTCTCCTGTTAGAGGTTTCTGCTGCTGGAAAGTGTGGAGCCTTTAAGAAGGAGACTATGGGATGTCACTTCTTTCTCTTCCAAGCCACAGGTGAGCAGTTTTGCTTTGCTGGTTTACCTCGCTATATGTTGTTTCTTAAGATCCGAAAGGAAACAGAGCCAATTAATTATGGACTGGGACATGTAAAAACCATGTGCTAAAATCTATCTTTTCCCTGTAAACTGATTGTCTCAGGTGTGCCAGTTAGTTTGACTGGCAGTTGGATTGTGAAATTGAGGGGATTAATGAAGCACTTCCTAGGTGTGTCTGTGATGGCATTTCAAATGGAAATTAAATCTTGAGACAGCAGCATAAGGAATGTATCACTCTCTTGAGGAACTCATAGCCCGATGGCATAGTTTGGTGGAGGTAGGGGTCCAGCTGAAGAAAAGAGGTTACCAGGGTGCTCCTTGGAGCACTCAATCTGATGCTCCCCCTCTCTCTGCTCCTCAGTCACCACCAAGTAGACAGCTCTCCTCAACTTGCTTTTGCTGCCATGGTGTATTTGTCCATAAGAATGAGTATAAAAGACAATGAACACGAATCCTCTGAAACCTGGAGCCAAAGTACATTTCCTCCCTATGTGCCTGTCAGACAGGCTGGTGCAGCACAGAGAAAGATAACGTATTTATTGGGTATTTGTTATGGCAACGGAAAGAGTGGCAGGAGGACGTGTCACATGGGAAGCAGACGAGACCTCACAGCTTGAGTCCTTCTGTGTCTTCCTTTTCCTATAATGGCAGCCAAAGTACCCTGGCATGCCCAAATGGCTCTCCAGGTACCCACTACGTTGTTCCGTCACAGAATAAGTGAGGATGACACAGCAAGCAGTACCTAGGCATCCGGGGTGATGGAACTGGAGCTGACGGCTCAGAGAGGCGCTAACAGAGTTTAGAGGACCTTGCTCCAGGGATGTGAAGAACAGCAAGGAGAATGGAAGGACCTAGTTAGTGTCCCAGAGACTTCGGAGTCTGATGCTGTCCTGATCAATCCAGTGCAGCAGGACAGCCAGCATCTGTACTAGGAACATTCAGACCCTGGGTACTTCTGTTGGATCTACCCTGGGTAATGCTGCACGGAGGAGGTTTTGAGCCTCTCTGGCCTCCATGTACTAAATGTCAGTCCTCTCTTCCCTCTCCCAGGGAAAGGAACAGGGTGGCTAACAAAGCTGGCTCCTGGAAACCGTCAGTTTGCCTGATGAAAATTTTAATCCCTAGTTGGGAACAACTGCACTAGAGAAAAAGCAGAACTCAAGTGTCTGGGGTTATAGGTTATCTATGGGACGGATGGCTGGGCAGCCTTAACCCAGGAGCCCAGAGCAATGACAGCACTGGCAAAAAAGACTCACAGCCGAGGAAAGAAGGTTGGAAGGAAACTTGGAGAATGACTTCAAGATAGAGAAGCATCTAGACTTAAAATCTTAGCCACTTACGTTTGTATCCTTCTAGCCTCTGTCCCACAGTTACCCGGAGATAACCAGGTATGTCTGACTCACTATAAAAGGGGCTGCTCACCCTCTCTTCACCCTCTTACTCTCCTACCCTCCCTCCCTCTCACCTCCCTCCCTGCTCCTCCCTTCCTCCCTCAGTCCCTACTCTCTCTCTCTCTCTCTCTCTCTCTCTCTCTCTCTCTCTCTCTCGCCCCCCTCTCCTCACTCTTCAGTCTCTCTTCTTTACCTTCCCCTCCCCCACTCCCTGAGGCACCTCTGTTAATAAAGCCAGAGAGAGAGAGAGAGAGAGAGAGAGAGAGAGAGAGAGAGAGAGAAAGAAAGAGAGAGAGACCTGACCTGGCTTGCCTTGATTTGTTCCGGAGTGTGACGTTTCATCTAACAACTTAGTGCAAAGCAAATAAACAAACAAATAAATAAAAAGAAGCAAGAGATTGAGAATTGAATGGATGTCTCGATTTAAAAACAATAGTGAACACAAAACCTCAAGGGTCTGTCAAGGGTGTGTGTTGACAGAAATGCTGATGGCACTGAAGATGAAGGGGCTCAGGTGGAACACCGATTACATCTACTTAACAGTAACATAGATACTACCAAGGCGAGAATCATCTTCATTTTGTAGAGGAGGGTTCTGAGCCACCAGCTGCTCTTCTCGAAGCTAGAAGCTGCGGTGGTTTGAATGGCTATGGCCCCCATAGAGTCACGTGTTTGAATGCTTGGCCCATAGGGAGTGGCACTATTAGGTGTGGCCTTGTTGGAGGAAGTGTGTTGTGATGGGGGTGGGCTCTGAGGTCTCCTATGCTTAGGCTCCGCCCAGTGGGACGATCCAGCCTCCTCCTGCTGCCTGTACATCAAGATGTAGAACTCCCGGCTCCTCCAGCACCTTGTCTGTTGCATGTTGCCATGCTTCCTGCCATGATAGTTGTGGGGCAGAGCTTAGACAGAATCCTACCATTCCCCAGTCTTGGTTTAATTAAAAAAGAAAAAAATTAAAAAGAGGTGATGGCGAAGCAGGAATAGGGTCATTGTGATCGCTGGCTGCTTCATGCTGACATTGGGGGCGACGTGTCTCTGGGGAACCTAGAGAAAGGGGTATGGGGGGTGTTTGTGCAGTCTCAGGAGAATTGACTGCTTCCTTGCTGTCCAGGGTCTGTGAGTCATCTGAGGATAGGTCAGAAGAGCAGGTCCAATAGAAGCTGTCTGTGTCTAGAGAAGCTGAGAGGAGACTGGAACGTCTGAAGGTTGATTCTCTGGAGCTGTCCTGGATGAGGCAAGGGCCTGGACTTGACAAGATGTTGAAACACATTATAGGTGGGGAATAAGATTAAGTAATTGAAACCCAGAGGAATCCCAGCCTTTGGAATAGGTAGTAAGTAGGAACTTTGGGTAGTGTACTTATCTGGATGGAGCCTATTCTGTCCATGAGAGATAGCTCTGTGTAGGTTTCCTGTAGCTAACAAGTTTAACAACATGAGTTAACCACATGAACAGTCTTTAAGTGAGCCTTTTGTGATGCAGAAGGAACAAGATTGAAAGTTGGATCAGTTAGTGGAATATTTATTATTAGAGTTGGGCAAATCTATAGGAACTCAGATGTTAGGACAGTGTCAAGAGCAAGAAGAGGAAATATGAAATATTTAATGGAAACAGAGTTTAGGTAAGGAGATGACTGTCTAAGAATCCTAACAATAGTAATGGATGAAGCCTCTGAAACTGTAAGCCAGCCCCGACTAAATGTTTGCTCTGATCAGAGTGTCTCTTCACAGCAGTAAAACCCTAACCAAGACAGAGGCTAAAACCATTTCTGTCCAGTTGCAAAGTTCGTGTTGCTTTCTCCGTGTTAAAATGCAGATTCTTACCAGGAACCTGCGTGGGAGAAACTCTTAAGTTTCCACCGGCCCAGGAAACCTGAGCAGGACCTCCAAGCAGGGCTCCTCAAGCACCAGAGACAAGAAAACTTCTGCTCTTCCAGAAGTTTCACTGTAAGGCAAGCCAGTTATGAAAAACTTGGCTATAGCAAAGCTTCTGGCTCAAGAGGAACAAAATAAAATGGTGCTTCGATGATCGTGGCAGCAGGCAAGGAGAAAAGGATACATAGGGTCTTTCCCCACCAGAAAACAGAGTGCGAGGGCGAGGCTTTAGCAATAGGGTTTTAGAGAAGTTTGTAAGATCGTTTCTATGTGCAGAACGTGGTAAGCCTACCAAGCCCATTGCTTCTAAATACCAAAGATTACAAACCCAGGACGCCAGGAATAAAACAGGTCATTCCATAACTGGGGAAGCTCACTGCGGACTGGGGAGACCTTGGAGCTCACTCTAACTTTTGACACTCTCAGTGTTCTAAGACAAAAATGAGTATTTATAATTCTCAGAAAAGTTCCTCTCCCCTCCCATCCCCTCTCCCTCATTTTTCATGGAAAAAATTCCTTTTGGATGCTAGATTGGCGAGGGGGGGCGTGTTGGAGGGGTGTGTCTGGGGTATTTCTGAGAAGTAAGTGTTACCGGGGGTAGAAGATGAGCGCCTATGCCTTTACATCCTCCCCTGTGCAATTCCCAAGGGACCCTGCTAGGGGACCCTGTGGGGGATGGGAAATCACCATGCTTAGCTGTATTCCTGAGGCAGATGGTTAGAGTCCCAGTCATGCATGCCAACAATACTTGTTCCAGTGTGTGTACCCAAATCACTCTTTTATTCTACAAATACCTGTAAACGGTCCTATGTTGCAATTGGGTACATAAAATGAGCTGAATGCTCTCCCTTCACAGAGACGGAGTCAGAAAATGATGAGCAGTAAAGTTTGTCTTTATCGACATGGGCATAAGCTAGGAAACATCCCACAACTGGCACATTCAGATTGGGTGGGTCTAGTAAGGAAATATTACCTTAAAGTCTGTAAGACCAGTGAGGGGTAGCCTTGCAAAGAGCCAGGGAAAAAGGCATTCTGGACGTAAAGACTTTAGGGAGGCGTGTGGAAGGCTGGTGTTGGGATCCTAATTAGAATAGTAGTGTTCTACTTGCAGAAACTGGAGAGACAGAGGAGTTCTGGCCCAAGATTAGTTCAACTTCCAGCTCGATGCACTGGATATCCATCCACCAGGAACTTTTGAGCAGGAGGGAGTGTGCCCTCCTGTGTTCTAGAGCTCCTTCCTGTGTTCCTCCCCCAGTTATTCAAGTTGTACGGTCCCGTGGATGTGCTCGGTTCTGACATCAAGTGACACTGGGCAAGGACATTGTGTGATGGGCACGGGCTGCTGCTGGCATCCATCCAATGTGTGTCGTCGTTGTCGTCGTCGTCGTCGTCGTCACACCTCCGAGACATAGGCTGCCCTGGTGAGGGAAGAGAGGGTTGGCACAGACAGGTGAGAGCACGTGACTGGCAGAGCTATCTGTTTCTATGGCCCCGGGTCTGGCATGGAGCAGGGGCCAGGAGTCCTCACAGAACTCTCCGGCCTGTGTTGTCTGTCTGCTTTGTACTGTATTCTTGGAGGAGGAATAGGCAGACTGAGGTAGAGGCCCCCAAACCACTTTATATTTCACATTCTGTCCTGTCACCTGCATACAGTACTCCCTGAGGTGTGAGGGATAATTTAGATTACTAGTTGCTAAAATTATTAGCCTCTTAGTGGTAGCTGGTGAGTCAAACCGAGAAACACATTTTTTTTTTTAAATGGCCTTGCCACTGATGAATAGAAAAATCACTTGCTTTGTTTCTTCTTTAAAATACATCAACTTATGGTGAATTTAGCTTGAAGCAAATGGATTCATGTTATCATCATATTAGTGTCCTGACCCCAGAGCTAGAAATCTCCTAGCCGATAGAAGGGACACAAGCATTTAGCTTAGCTTTTCTCATGAGACGTCTCACAGCGATGGGTTTGAATCCAAAGCCAGGAACAGGAAATCTTCCGGTTTCAGCCCCCTGATTTTCTAGACAGTTGCTCAGGGGATTCCCTTACTGGTGGGGAAACAAAAGAAGGAACTTGGAATTCTGCTGGACAGCTTCTAGAGTGAGAAATGACTTTTCTTTCTTTTTTTTTTAATCGAATGTTGGTTTTTTTCTATATTCTTTGTTTACATTTCAAATGATTTCCCCTTTCCCAGTTCCCCCTCCCCATAAGTCCCATAAGCCCTCTTCCCTCTGCCCATTCCCCAATCACCCCCCCCCCACTTCTCTGTCCTGGTAATCCCCTACTTTGCTGCATCAAGCCTTTCCAGGACCAGGGCCCTATCCTTGGAAATGATTTGATATGTGAATTGTGTCTTGGGTATTCAGAGCTTCTGGGCTAATATCCACTTATCAGTGATTCCATTCCATGTGTGTTCTTTTGTTGTGAATGAGTTACCTCACTTAGGATGATATGAGAAATGACTTTTCTTAAAACACTTTCACATGAGAAATTTCTAGAAAGAAATGCCCTCTTGATTGCTCCCTCTTACCGGCTCACCTTCCAGCATATCCCAACATATTTAGGATTCTGCAAAAAGAAGCTGGAAGTTCCTGTTACAGGGGGTCACATCTCGAACTGAAGGAACCAAGCTGCCAAAAACAAAGCCAGGGCACCTGAAACTGATTGGCTTTCTAAGAGCTGCCCATATTTATTTGCTTACAAAGTAGTATAGGCACACACGGGGGCAATGGTCTCAGTTGATCCAGTCTCTTTTATTTTCTTATTTTCTTTTTGTCTTTATTTTTAATATAAGAAACTTATTAGCAATACTTTTATACCTCTTCTTTAAAAAAATGTCATTTCTTTTCTGGAAAGGTTTTTTAAAATCGTTTTCACCACCAGTGTGATAGTGGTGTAGGCCACCCACCTGCACCACCCACCCAGCACTGGGGAAGCAAAAACAGGTGGGTCTGAGTTTGAAGCCAGCCTAGTCTACAGAGTGAGTTCCAGGGCAGCCAGGGCTACCCAGAGAAAACCCTATTTTACAAAACAAACCAGCAACAAACAAATCATTTTGACCAGTCTAGGTATTTTGATGTGAGGTTTTTTTTCCTCCATCATAAGGAACCTAAGCAGCTTTTGTCCCAGATTGGAGGTGAGGGAGAATGGAAGTATTCAGAATCCTCCAGAAGTTTTGCAGGTGAGAGACCGAAGGCACGGAGGCACGGTCTGAAATTCTCAGGCTGGTCTCCATCTCCCCGTGCAACTGCTGCAAAGAAGTGAAACCACGCTAGATAAATAGATAGTATGGGATCCCAGAAGGGACGCTGTGCCTGTAATACACAGAAGCACTGTTAGAGGAGAGCTCTGCTCCATTGTCAGTGATAACAATAATTAAAGGGCTCTGGAACCTCAGCGCTCACCCCTGGGATGTTTAATAGTAATTATTGGTAATTACATATTATTATGTCAGAGATATATAATCATATAATTGTTATTATTAAGTATGATGTTGGCCATTGAGGTTTCAACCCCTTCTTCATTTGTGGGTCCGCTGTTGGGCTGGTAATTGAGATAATAGAGGCTAAGGTACAGAGGAGGGAAAGTAATTGGGTGAGGCATGCTTGCCTGGCTCCTCCAGAACCCCCGGAGTCAGCCGCCTCTCTACCCCAGTGGTTTGGTTGGCATCTCTGGCTGACCCAGGAGAAAATGATTCTCAAAGAATTTCTGGCACGGAGGGTTCTGGCTTCATCCCCCTCCCCCACGGCCTCTGCAGACCGTCTGACTGTGGCATTGCTCGTGGGCAGCTTGTGTAGCATCCTGCCTTCATTTTTATTTTGGGTGGGTGACTGGGAACAGCAGAATTGGCGAGGGGCCACAGAAAGAGAAAGAGTAGACAGGACACTGTGGGCCCCGGAGGGGGAGGGAGGGCAGTTCCCTAAATGTTTCACCTTGGGTCATTTTATTGATTCTTTCAACAATGCTGTGAGGGGAGGCTAGAGTGCTCAGAGAAGCCACCTTTTGGGTTTGTCAAGAAAGACCCCGAGTTTTTGCGCTCCACGGCCCTGGCGTTACCTTCATCTAGTGTGTCTGTGGGGTCGCAGTATCTTTCAGAGGCAGTCTAGAACATTGGACAGCATGTGCAAACCATCCACAGCAGGGCCTGGCTTGGGAAGTGTTCAGTGACTGAGAAGGCTTGGTAGGTGGCCCACAGAGAGCAAGGCCTCAGAGAGAGCAGAAGCTCACTCTGCAGGAGTGAGCAGTGAAGAAGGACATAGCAGCCTGTTTCCATATTGTGGGGAGTGCCCTAGTGAGAGGCTCTCGAGGCCCTCGAAGGTGCCTATCCTGTGAAACGGCCTTCTGGGAGCCCCGGGGTGATCAGTTGAGCAGCTCTTTCAATACAGTTCTGTTTTCAGCAGAGCCCTAGACAAGCTGAGGCTTGTTTGCCTCGTCTTGAGTGTTGCCCAGGTCGCAGGGAGGGAGTTGCTAGGCAATGACTGGGAAGCGTTCCACAGAGCAGTGGATTAGCCAGGGAGGCGGGCAGGTTCGGTGGGAAGAGCGGAGCCCGGGAGGCTCGGGCGCGGAGATGGGTGGGTGTGGCTGGGCTGGGCTCACCTGGAGCAGCTCTGGTCTCCAGAGAGGTGAGGTGAGTCGCAGGAAGAGTTACACACAGACGCGATGCCCCAGGTGTAAACAGCCTAGTTACCTAGCTTGTTCACAGTATCCTTCCAAAGGCTCAAGTGAACCCATCCCCCAAGATAACACAAATCTAGGGAGAGAAGAAACAATACCATTAGCCCTGGGCTAAGGTGTGATAAAATCTCTCTTCCTGGAGAGAAAACCCTTCAAGATTAGACTGAAGAAAGATTTGAGTGAAGAAAAATAAAGGATAATCAGGCTTCTAAGTATTTTATTTCTCTGGCTTTTTTTTTTTTTTTTTTTTTTTTTTTTTGTCTTGAGGACTTAAGAGTATTCTCAAACATTTGTGTTTAATTATCGCCAGCTCCCTTCAATAGAAATACAGCAGAGACAGAGCCAGTCTCCTGTAATGTGAGCAAAGTCACTTTTAAGATAAGTTGGTTTTGTGTGTGCATGTGTGGTGTGTGTGTGACTAGGATTGAACCTAGGTCCTTATCCATGCCATGCAAGCGCTCTTCCATAGGTGCACATCCTTCTCTAGGACTGAGCCTACGTTCTTATCCATGCCATGCAAGCGCTCTTCCACAGGTGCACGTCCTTTTCTAGGACTGAGCCTAGGTCCTTATGCATGCCGTGCAAGCGCTCTTCCACAGGTGCACGTCCTTTTCTAGGACTGAGCCTAGGTCCTTATGCATGCCATACAAGTGCTCTTCCACAGGTGCACATCCTTTTCTAGGACTGAGCCTAGGTTCTTATCCATGCCATGCAAGCGCTCTTCCACAGGTGCACATCCTTTCTAGGACTGAGCCTAGGTCCTTATGCATGCCGTGCAAGCGCTCTTCCACAGGTGCACGTCCTTTTCTTCCCCTCTCCTTTTTTATTTTGAGACATTATTTCACTAAGTTATCCCAGGCCGGCCTTGAACACACCCTACAGTCCAAACAGACCCTGAACTTGTGATTCCCTCTTGCCCCTGCCTCTCAAAACTGCAGTTACAAGCATGGCAAACAGGTCTGCCTGCCGGCAGGTTTTGCCTTTCCTTTCTCCCCCAGTCTCTCTGCATTGCTAAAAACCCTTAGATTACACTCCTAAAGCGAGCCCCCAGCGTCTAGTCCCTTATTTGGCCACTTCCTCCTCCCGAGGCTGACTACCAAGGTCCAGCTATCAAAATATTGAAGTCCAACAATCAAAAGCCCCCTTTGGCCACCTTAATTAGCATGCCCAACCAAAATCAACCAACTTAGCCTAAAACCTCTATAAGCTGACATTTACCTATGGGCCGTGTTTGTCTCCTCTCTATCCAGACCTCTATCCAGATGCAATCCTTTGTGTGTCCTCCCCAGCCTCCCACCCCCAGGCAAATGTCTGTCCCCTCTCTCCTTTGTTCCTTCCAGGGCCCCTCATCCTCTGTTTCCTGTCTTTGACTCTTATTCCCTGACCTTTGTTCCTTTGGGAAAAATAAATCTTTGGACTAAGAACTTAGTCTTGGGGTGTCTTGTGCTGACTTTGAGGTCCTTTGAGGTCTATGCCACAAGACCCACCCAAGATAAAATAATGTTCTTAAATCATTTTTTTTTTTTATGTCTCCAACTTAGTGCTTCTGTCTCTATTATGGGATTAACCAGACTTCATTTCGTTTTAGTAGATATGCATATTTTACAACCTTCCAGAATAAGAATAAGATATGCTTTTTCCTATTTTGTTGTGAAAGTGTGTGTGTGTGTGTGTGTGTGCGCGCGCGTGTGTGTGTGTGTGTGTATGGTGACCATACATATGGTCATGATGAACAGGAGGTAAATTTACCCAAGGATGCTGGGAACTGAACTCAGTTCCTCTGGGAAAAGACTGAGGCATTCTTAGTTGCCAAGCCCTCTCTCCAACCCCAGAAGGGAAATTTAGAATCCAAGTGAGGAACTGGCCTGGGGACAGGACAGCGGAAGCAGGGAGTAATACTTTTGACCAGTTTGTCCAAAAGTAATTAACACCAAGTACTCTTAAGAAGCACTGACAGAGCTCTAGGCAAGTCTGGGCTGCTTTGGCAGCATTGGCAGCACGTTAACAGGAAGACTGCCTTTTGGAGTGGCCACCACCCTCAGGCCTAGTCTCAGGCTATCACGCCTTAATTGCTGTATCACATGATGTATCCATGCTGAGCCGGAGGAGGATGTGCTTCCTTTTGTTGGCTGACTGCAGGTTGTTTCAGGGACAAAGAGGTGTGGCCATGAGACCTAGGAGAGTCAGATGATTGATGCTGGGGTTAAAGAGACAACAGGGTCATTCCAACTGGATCTTTTGACTTTTGAGGGTCAGGACAGGGGCTTCAATGATGGCTGTGGGACAGCCGATTCGTACAATTACCTATATTGGTCTGTGTGTTAGTTATGTCTGTTGCTGTAGCAAATTAATCAGCTCTAAACCTCGCCCCACCCCCTATGCTGTGCAAGTTTCTCGATACCTGCCCCAATGCTCTGGATTCTCCAACGAGAGACACACTCACACAGCTTTATAGTTAATATGCCTTAAACAGCTCAATGGCTGGGCAACTCTTAAACTTCCACATTGCTAACACCTCCCCTGCTATACTCCTGAGTTTTTACTTACTAAAATCTGTATTCCATCTTTGCTACCCTGGACCCAATGAGGGGGTGGCAGTGGTGCTGGGGCTGCTCTTCCCTGCTCTTATGTGATTAGTACACCTCATCTTCCTGCCGCTCTCCAGCCCGGATCTTATTCCTTTCCTGGCATGGCAATTCTGCTTCTTCTTCAGTCCCCTTGCCCACGCATCCTAAAGTCCTATCTCTGACTCCCTGCCTAACCATTGGCCTCTGGCAACTTTATCCACCAATCAGAACCAGCTGGGAGCACGGACCCTCAACATCTTACATGAGGGATTCTCCTGCAGTTTGGGAACCCAAATAACATAATACAAGCATTAAACCAAATCCACCACAGATATCTCCTGTTCTATAACCAAATACCCTACAAGAAGGTGACTTAAGGGAAGGAGGTTTTGGTCGTTGTTTCCACTGTAGTTTGGGCTTTGGTTGTTTACTTTGTTTTACTTGTTATGGTTTAAGAACTGACTGAGCTCATCTTGCTGGGAACTATGGTGCTAGGAGCCTGTGGCTGTTAGTTACACTGTATCTGTCAGGAAGCAGAAAGATGAAACCGGCTCAGTTTGTTCCTTTCTTCCTTCCTTTCTTTTTCTTCCTTCCTTCCTTCCTTCCTTCCTTCCTTCCTTCCTTCCTTCCTTCCTTCCTTCCTTCCTTCCTTTCTTTCTTTCTTTCTTTCTTTCTTTCTTTCTTTCTTTCTTTCTTTCTTTCTTTCTTTCTTTCTTTCTTTCTTTCTTTCTTTCCTTTTTCCTTCAGTTCAGTATTCCAGCTGCTGGATAGTATCCTCTCTACCTTCACAGTGGGTCTTCCTTAGTGAAACCTCCCAGGGACACCCTAATGGCCACACCCAGAGATGTGTCTCCTGGGAGATTGGATCCTGTCAAGCTGACAGGATCAACTATCATATTCTTGGAAAATCAGTTGTGTCTCACATTCATCAATTTAAACAATGAAACAGGAAAACACACCTGCATTGCCTATGCAGACATAGGCTCACTCATCTAGACAGTGAATTCACAAATTCACTGGTTACGTCCAGATTTCAGAAAAGGTACCCAGAGGCTTAGCAACCTTCATCGCTGCACTCTGCAGACAAGACCCAAGAAGTTCTGATGACAAAGAAACTGATGACTCTTGGTACTGATCCGTGATGATAGATTTATATTTCCAAGTAAGCAAGAAAAGTGGCCATCCGTTAGCCTTGTTTCCTTTTCTTGGTCAGAAGTGAGGAAAACATACCTCTTCCTAGTGCTTTGAGACTCCTAACCAGTATCACAAGGATTATCACCAGAAAGCCAAAGAATGACAACCAGTTTGAGGTTTTAGTGTGGTTTTGAAAATGTTTAGGGAATGACTAGCTGTCCAAGCCAGGTCTATTTTGCTCGTGACTATTTTGGTGGTCTCTAAAAGGCAATAATTGAAATATCTTTGACTTTGTAACATATAATTTCTCCATAACACAAACTCTAAATACGTTCCTCTTGCTTCATTGGAAGTTTGTTGCTACAAGTGCGGGCCATGTGGTCTCATGCACATAGCATGGGGGAGGTCCTATAGGCAACCCCCCCGGGGGGGGGGAGGGCACCCGGAGAAGCCTGACTAATTCACATCTGTAGATGCTCACTTTGAGTCAGAGACAGAAGCTAGGGTTTAAAGTCACACACACACACACACACACACACACACACACACACAATACACATATACACACATACAGGCACCCCACCCCACACAGACACACACACACACATACACACACACTAGGACACTTGTTATAATTACATGGTAGAAACACAGTGTGTTGGGAATCAAATGTTGATTAATGTTAATTTTAGGATAAACAGAAGAGGAGAAAGACAGGAAAATCCAGTGGACTCCAAGGATAAAAATATTCTCGAGTTGAGACTCAGCATCTATGGCTGCACAACCCAATAATTACTTCTGAATCGTGATTACCTGTTCTTATATAATTAACTCTGAGGTTCACTGGAATGGTTAGAACTTCTGTCCTGGAATGTACCGATCTCTGTGGTTCACAGACCACTGGACCAAAATACAGTAATATCCACACATTCCACCCGGCCCATATAGAACAAGTGTCCTCTTTCTCTGGAGTACAGGAGGGACAGTGTTCATTAGAGACTAAATCTGCTCGGATGGTAATGACAGCAGCAAGATTGTCAAGGGTGATGCGATCTCTGAAGGGGACTCGGAGGTACTTGTAGCTTCATTTAATTAAAGCCTCCCATCTTAGACTCCCTCTCTCTGCCTCGCTTGGGAAAGCCTAGAAAAGAAAATGTTAATCAGCCCTTCAGCTGCCTAGCGCTGATTAGTACAAGCTGTGTCCAAAATAAAGCGAGAGTGAGAGACCCAGGGGAGAAGAAGAAAGATCTTCCAGTCTATGAACATGAAAGAGTTGTAAATGCCTGTAAACTCAAACTGCGCTGAGATGAAATGGAAGTCGAGGGTGGGATGGGGTTGGAGAACCAACCATGTGCGTTCTTCTCTCACGGAGACGAGAAGAGAGCCTGTCTATCGCTCATTGTCTCCAGAAGCTATTGCTCGTCGCTTAGCAGTAGCCATGTTCACTTCCATGGTAACAGAGCTGTGTCTGTATTTGGGGAATCCACCCTCTTCCACACTGTCATCTGCCTCAGAAGAAAGTCTTGCTTCTTTTGGGTATCAGTTTAGGCAAAACTGCGTGGTACAGTTTTGACACATGGAGGAAGGCTTTTGATGGGATGAAGTTCTCTGGGAAGGCTTATTTTATTCTATTGTATGTGTGTGTGGTGTATATATGTGTGTGTGGTGTATGTGTGTGTGTGTGTGTGGTGTTGTGTATGTATGTGTGTGTGGTATGGTGGATGTATGTGTGTGGTGTATGTGCACATTAATGTGTGGCTACGTGGAGGCCAGAGGAGGATGTTGGATGTCTCCTCTGTCCTCTATCGCCTTCTGTCTTGTTCCATTGAGATGGGCTCTGCCACTGAACACGAGGCTCAATATTGTGTGTCTACACTGGTAGCCCAAGTGTCATAGAAACCTTTCTTTTTCTGCCCCACACAGTGCTGTCATTACAGGGATGTGTGCAACCATGATTGGCTTTTTTTTTCTTTTTTATGCAGAGGTTGGGGATTCAAACTCGGATCCTCATGTGTGACTGCAGATATTCTCACTCACTGAACCTTCTCCCTATACCCAGAGGGTCTACCTTGTGTTTTCTTTCTTAAAGAAGATACGATCAGGACGACGGGGTACCTTCAGCTCTGTTGATAGCACGTATCTTCATATGGTAATGGACTTGGCTATTTTACTCCCATGAGATGAGGTAACATAACAGGCAAACAACAAGGAGGACCAAGCAGTGGGGACATCAAGGGGTCTGTTACCTCTCCTTGGAGCGCTTCTGCCTGAGAGTAACTCCCTTGTTGCTTATGGTAATTGAGTCAGGGTTCCCTATCTGGTGATGAGACCCTCTCAGCCAATATAACGCTTTCTTAGTTGGGTTGTATTTCTTTTTATATCAAATCTACTTTTCTCACCATGCCAGGAGTTTCAGATCCTTAGAAAGGCATCTTCTGATTAGGACTGATGAGGATGACAGTAACCTGTGCTTGTCTAGGCTACCTCCGTAAAATACATTAATCCTTTACAATAACTCAGGGAGTCAGACTAAAGGGAGATAATCATTTCTGTTTTCAAGATCAGGAAAACAACTCTAGGAGGTGAAACAACTCATAGGACATGTCCAATCAGAGTGTCGATATGAAAGCAAGGATATGAACTTACATTCGAAGAGAACTATTTTATTGGTGAGGGACAGTAAAAAAGATTTATAAACCTGAACTTAAGACACTGCCAGCAATGGGTCTAAATTCTCACCCAACCTCCTTTAACCTCTGGAGTCTTAGACAAGTTCTGTAAGTCTCTCCAAACTTTGGCATCCTCTCTTCAAAGGTGACAATGATAAAATTCATCCCACCAGGACATTTCAAAACCTTAGATGAACAACTGTACTTGAAGTATAGAAGCCAGTGGCTGGCACACAGTGGATTCCCTACCCTTAAAAAAATGTTCAACATTAGGCAGGCATTGTGGGAAGTCTGTCCTTGCAAGTATTGTTCAAATTAATTTTTTAGGTCAGCATGCATAGCAATAGGCTTCATTATTCAGCTTTTTAAAGATAAAATGGGTAACTCTGAGTGCCATTCAAAGCAAAAGACTCAATAGAAGCCATTATATCTAGAAACCATTTAAAAAAAAAAAAAACAAGAAAAACATATCCAACAAGAGGAGGCGCTTTGGAAGTGTTTCTGGCTGGTGGGTAAGAAAGGCAAGTGATGGAAAACAGGATCACACTTAGTAGAGAGGAGGCTGGGTAATTTATGTGGGAATGAAAATAAGGGCATAAAAACAGGCCAGGAAGGAGCTGGCAATGTACAAGTATGGAAGAAGAAGCCTGGGTGGGTGGAGGGGCTGCAGTGGCAGGCAAGCTACACGTAAGGTGGTTGCGTTTTGTTCTTATTAAGAAAAGGCAATAGTAGCCCTGGAATTCACAAACAAGCACCTAGCATGTGGGGCCTGAGAGAGTGGAGTCTCCGGCCCCATCCAGCTTCCAGGCAGCCTCTTAGAGCACTATCTGCATTATTTTTTTTGTTGTTGTTGTTGTTTTGGTTTTTTTTTTTTTTTTTGTTATGTTTTTCCTACCTCTTAAGTGAGACTGGATAACTGAGGAGGGGTCTGAAGAAAACTACAGAGATGAGGAATAGAAGTGCTGAGGATAGGTGAACAGGTCTGAACAATGGGTTCAATTTCTCCTGTAGGTCCAAGGGCAAGCAATGAGCTTAACACAAAGTCATGTGTGGAGGTATTTTCTCTCTGACGTACCATATGTCAGGTGCTAAGGTAACCACTTGGTGATGAAACTAGTGATGTCATCTCTAGATGCCTTCTGAATATTCAGGTAGAGCACACTGCAAAACCCCTTTTGACACTAAGCACTGGAGAGTTGGGAATATCAGTCCTAGAGTTTTCTTTGCTCTAGTGCAAAGTGTGCTGCTTCCCCTTAAGGACGCTCGTCTCTTTCACACCCATCACTGCTTTGTCTTGTTTTACATAAAAATGTAAACATCTGTACATTCCTTTTCTGGTCAAACCACATCCTTTTTATGCATCTTTCTACCTCACTTTTTGTTCTGTGTTTCACTGGAAACCTGGCTGAAGGGAGCCAGCAATAACCACACTACTACCTGGCTCTCACACTGTCTTGAAATTTCCTCTGTCAAAGAAATTAGTCCATTGCATCTCAGTTAATCCTTACTCAAAGTTTCAAGATATAAGCAAATCATAGATATCAGTGATTCACAGATGACCTCTAGTCCATTTTCCTAGAGAGTCCTTATCCCCAGCGGGAGTCTGTTCTTTTCTTTACTGCCCTTTCTTCTCTTTACATCCTGGCCATTCAAATTACCACCAGAGGCAAACATTAACAGATGAGATGCAAAAAGTTCATTCTAAAGCTCCTCCAGCCAGTTTGGCTTTCCTATGGGTTCGGTGCCTGAGGCATCTGCAGACTAACCGCCTTCAGAGAAGGGACAGTTAAAAGCTGAGAGGCGAAGGTTCATAGCCTGACCTGTTCTTCTGGGGTCTGATAGTACTTCTTGAAGTTTTTCCGTAATAACCCATCTTCAGATCTGACTTGCTGGTTTCTTTGAAACCAATTGTTTTCTGGCCTGGTGCCTCAAGAATCCTCCCAGGAAATGTCGGTGAGGGTGGCAGTGATTATGACAAGGATCGGGTCAGGGAGGATCTTCATGAATCTGCCTGGGAATTAGGATGTTAGCTTCTTAGTCTATACTTTTGCAAATCCCTCCAGGGAGGCTGTGTCTTCCTGTACTGCCTGTGCTAGCATTTGGGGAAGGACACGTGCGTGCCTGGTGAACTCAGGTCCTCGGCTACCTGGTTTGCTCTCTCTCTTTTCCTTTAAGTCCATTGCTAGCTCTTTACCATTTTCCTCTCTGACCAAAGTCTTCTTTTTCCCCAGCAGCCGCAATTTAATTGTGTCCTGACTCTTTCAGTCTTAAACTTTTGGAGTTAACGAACTGTAATAATCAGTGTGATGAGCAAACTTTTACATTAAAAAGCGATGTCACATCTGTTAGAGAATCCACACCTGAGGCAATGATTAAAAGCACTCAGTGCTCACACTGAAGTCTCCATCATCCTGAAAGGGATGTCGATGTATACAGGTTTTGTGCAGAAACCTGGACCGCAATCCTTGTATGTATGTGTCTGATCATACATGCAATAATGGAGAGCAACTGATAGTTTTAAAATTAGTTTCTCCTTCTGCTTTTCCTACTGTCTCTCCTTTGCTGAGCAGGTACCACAGTGAGCTATTGTGTTTCCTGATCTCAGGGGTCCTCAGCTGGCGAGACGTTCATCCCTCATCTGTGTTTGGAAGGTTATAGTCTGCCCCCCCCCCATTAATCATTTTATTCATTTACATTTCAAATGATGTCCCCCCCACCCAGGCTACCCTTCCACAACCTCCCATCCCATCCCCTTCTCTCCTCCCTCTATGAAGCTGCTCCTCCACCTACTCGCCCAGTCTCTCCTCCTCACTGCTCTAGCATCCCCCTATGCTGGGTCACCAAACCTCCACAGGACCAAGGGCATTCCCTCTTGTTGATGTCAGACAAGGCTATCCTCTGCTACATAGGTTTCTGGAGCCATGGGTCCCTCCATGTATATTCTTTGGTTGGTGGTTTAGTCCCTGGGAGCTCTGGTGGTCCAGTTAGTTGATATCGTTCTTCCTGTGGGGATTCAATCCCCTTCATCTCCTTCAGTCTTACCCTCTAGCTCGTCATTTGGGGTCCCCAGGCTCAGTCCGATGGTTGGCTGTTGGTCAGATGCTGATAGAACCTCTCAGGGAACAACCATACCAGACTCCTGTCAGCAAGTGCTTCTTGGCATCAGCAATGGTGTGGGGGATTTGGTGCTCTCCTCTTTGTCGGGTATTTGGCTAAAATCATTGGTTGGATGTTGGGAGCCTCTCACTTCCCTGGAGTCTGGGATTTTCCAGTGGCTACCCCCAGGTCCCCACTGCTACATGTTTCTATTCAATTTCCTGACCCTCTGCAGCCCTACAGGCAAAGAAACTCCGGAGACCTAATCAGGGAGCATGAAGGAAAAAAATGAAAAGCCAGGAAAGATGCTAAAATGTCAATTATGCACCCATGATATCACTACTTATCTCCCCTGGCAACGATGGGTTGTGAAAAGGATAGGCAGAGCAAAGGACAGTGTAGTCAGGGGCTCTAGCCCGGTGCTGCTCACCGGCAGCCTCCAGCGTGGAGGGTCGGGTGTTAAAACCAGACAGCTGGAGCCTCTCTGTTTTGCAACACACACAGCTGAGGTTTGTCTTGGAAATTGGCTCTCTCTCTTTCCAAAAACTTCAGATCACCCTTGGAATATAAGTAATGACATCCCAGGATCGAGAATGCTCTTGTGCCCACAGAATGCAGAATGACTGACTGTCTGGGTGTGCCTGTGAGTTTCGAATTCAGCATGACTGACATTTTAAATAAAAATCACCTAGCCTGGTTTACCATATGTCTGAAGAAAATACTGTAAAAATGGAGTGCGGATCTTTGCAATTCACTTTGGAGCAAATGCATCTGCTGTCTCGAGTCTGAGATATTTATTTCTCCTTATTTTAAGTGTGCCCAGTTCCATCTTTCCAGATGCGTGTCAGAGGCACAAGTAAGAAATGGAAAATAACCTCTCAATTATTTGAACATGCAGCAGATACAGGGTTTTAGAAAATGAGAAGAGAAAATTTCAGAGAAAACAGGTGAAATACCCATGTCCCAGGTGTTAGAAACCCTCCTTCAGGGCTTCCGAGACACCTGCTGGGAGGCATCCAGTTACATTGTGCCTGGTGTCATCTGGGAAGCTGTGGTCCCACACAGTGAGGGAGCTGGATAGTTCTGGCCTGGCTCTCTTATCTTGACAATGACAATGAAAAGAGGTAGAAAATAAATGCAAAACAATACAGTGTTGTAGAAGCTACTCGTGGAAGCTGACCCCGCCCCAGCTCCCGGAAGCTAGGGAGTGAGGGCAGGAAGTGCCTCTCCCTGGCTGTTGGTGCAGCAAGCCCCTCGTCCCTCTTTACTCCATCGAAGCCACGTGATCGGAAGGCACAGATATCACTTTGTTGCCTCCTCGGGGAGGTGGAGCCTGCTTGGCCACAGCCAGCCTCCGGTTGCTCTAGTCTCCTAGCAGATTTGCAGCACCCTGGCTTCCTGTGTAGCCTGGCGGTATCCAGGGGCCAGGCTCTCAGTGTTCCTGGAGCCCCAGAGGACTCCGAGGGCACTCCACACTGCCAGTGTCACAGTAGATCTGTCCATCCAATCAAACAGTTGTCATGACGTTGGAGCTGGTACCACCCTGACTTGTCAGTGTCTTTTGAGGAATTTTGAAAAGCCGATTTAGTCAATATACTGAGGCTGGCACTGGTTCCACCAGCTACTGCTTGGTCTTAGGCCAGTATTTTTGCCCTCCTCAGACTTTATGGGTCGTTCAAACCACGAAGCCACCTTACCATGGATTCTTCCAATAAGCAGACACTCTTTCTTCCCACTATGGGAATCCTTGAATTTCACTTGTAAACGCCTCAAAAAACAAAGCACAACACAACACAACAACAACAACAACAACAAAAGCATTCATTTTAAGATGTCACTAGTAGGCTTAAGGACTCTATGACTAGCAGTTTGTCAAGATGGCTTAGCTCCTGCCTATATCCAGTGGTAATACTGGTGGCAGAGGGTGGTAACAACACAGAAGTCTTGAGTCCCGGTTCTGGGAGCTATTCTTTCCCCACAGAGCCTATTTCCCTATTTGTAGGTCACTATCAGATTGGATTAAGGCCCACCCTAACAATCTCACTAAAGATTTGCCTCTGAACACAGCTGTGTCCTGGAGTTCTGGGAGTTGAGGCTTCAACATTGGAATCCTGTGTGGCAAGATTCAGCCGTAGCATACTTCAGCAGTCTGAAGTCTATTTCCTAACTTGAGAGGGGTAGGGTGGGGATCTCAAAGGTCCAGGAAATTATTGACGAAACTGGGAATCAAGAAGAGGCTCCGCCCTCTGGCTTCTCCTGTGGGCGTGGCCAGGAGTCCACCTGGAGGCTGGGTCCCCCTAGGCTTTCCTCTCCTTTAAGGGAGGTGAACAGGACTGACTCTCTTCGGTGGTTCCTAGAAATAGTAAACGGAATCCGAATCTGCAAATTCCCTGTGGTTGTTTCCCTTTACCCCGTCGTGTGTATCGAAGGCTCATGCCTGATTGTTGGCAGTTTCTCTTTATACTGGAAATCAATTACCTAATCACATGGGTAGTTACCGTTTATTGAATTCCTGACATGTTTCCTGTCCGGCTGGTGCTAAGATATCAGTGTAAATGTTAACCAGTCTCCTCAACAATTTAATCGGGTCATTAATATTACTCTCACATTACAGGTAGGCAAAGGAAGACTATGAGAGGCTAAAAGAACATTGCCAGGGATTAGGGAAATCCAAAGCTGAACACAGGTCTACACAATAAACACACCTTTTTGGAATAACTGGAGGAATTTGAGTGTTGAATTGTTATTAGATAATGATATGGTATTACAGTTAAGTATCCCGAGTGTGGTTATGTGGCATTGTGGTCATGGAGGAGAATATTGTTCTTCCTAGGAGAGTCGTGCTGACCTGCTCAGCTGGGAAAGGTCCCAACATCTGATAAAATACTCAACTTTAGCAAATTAACAAGCATGTGGGTGTGCCGGCACAAATGCATAGTGGATAAGAGAAAGCAGATGAGACTTTAAAATAATGAGCATTCTCTATATGCTGATTATAATTTTTCTGTAGCTTTGAAATTTTTCAAAAACATAAACAGTTCATGGAGCCAGGCTCGTGCAGTGGAGCATACTGACAGTGCCTCCCTCGGACGGCAGAGATGGGAGGATTTCAAGTCCCACAGCAATCTATATCACATAACAAGCTTAGAGTCATCTTGGGTGACATGGTGACACTGGTTTTATAAACCCAAGGGCTAGAGATGTAGCACAGGGTTAGAGCACTCTCCCAGAATGCTCGAGGCCCTGGCGGTATCTTAGGATACAATGTTGTAAGGTGAAAGGCTCTTACACAACCTGCAGACTCTCACAAGCAGTGGCATACAGCCCAGGCACAACAAGCCCGGGGTCTAACATGTCATGTAGATGTTTCTCACTTGGGCTATGGGTCTAAGTCTTTATTAATGTGTGAGTCATTCTATGACTGCCCGTGCATCTGCCAGCCAACCACCCAGAGCCCAACTATTTGCCAACTCTGTCTCCAGTTATTGCGTTGGAGATTTTCACGAGCTTGAATTTAAGGGTTAGCACACATAGCAGCTGAAAGTGCAAAGTGCCCGGTGAGTTAGAACTTCAAATAAGGAAATTGCTTTGAATTTTAAGGTGTTAAATGTTTCAGTGGGACATAATTCTATTAAAGATTGACCATTGTTAATATTAAATTTAAATATAATTTGATATTCTGTATTTAACCTACTAGTGGTTGACCTGTGATCTAGTATCCTACAAGAGAGATCATGATCCGCTATGAAGACTAAATAGAGTATTAGACATCTCTGCCCCTCCTCCACAGTACACCCATACACAAACCTACAGGTTTGCTAACTGCTGTGATCCTGGATCTTCTGTATTCTAGCAGCTGTCTGAGCAGGAAGGGATGGGCAGATACAGGGAGGAAAAATGCCTCAGAGACTCACCAAGGCTGGGGTTGACCCTTGCCCAGCTACACACATAGATGCGCTGGCACGCTGCACAGCCTCTCATACAGCCAGTTACTGCATGGAGCTGATCTGGCAGAGTTTCGATCCTAGCTTTACTCCTCGCTGGTTCTGTGAACTCTCACCTGTATAATCCAGAAGACAACAGTTCCCTTCTTATGAAGGACTAATTGGTCGATATTTGCCAAGTGCTGGGGACGGTGCCCAGTGCATGGTAAGCCCTGTATAATAAGTATTTGCCCAATAAACAAATAATCTATTGATAGAGAATGTTTGGATTTCTGTGGGGTAGGACTGTTGGTCTAAGATCCCCAGGGCCTTAAGTAGCTCTGACTTGGTGGGGGTGTGGCACACAGTCTTTGGTAATAAGCTTGGTCCTATGGGTTCATTTCTTTCTGAGTACTTGGAGTGAAGGAAGTCTCAGAGGTAATATATAGGCAGAAAGGGTGGCAGCCTGCGGGAGTGACTTTATGCCCCTGACATAGCTGGTTATTGCTGTTTGGGAGGGGATATTAGTATGGTTTGCTTTGGGAACAGCCTCTTGACCTATCCCATTTACCGTGATACTATATTTATAGTGTCTCTTCTGATCTCCGATGCCTCCTTTCTTCCACTCAGATCCTTGTTTCTTTCCCTTTACTTAGCTTTATGTCTTGTCTCAGGATTTCTCCCCCCCTGCTCTCCTTTAAATTCCTTCATCCACTTTTGGTTTCGAAAAGGAAACCATCACTCAAAGAGTGTCGGGTGTTAACGGTGGGAGAGGTTGGCTGGCACCTCAGCCAGCCACACAAGAAAACATTCTTGAGCCTGGTCATCTCCGAGGAGACGAGACTCCAGATGCTGGCACGGGGTGCCACAGTGACTCACAATAATAGTTCTCCGGAGTAGATTTCCGAAAGTACAATGCCAAGTCAGAGCCAGGTCTCTTGTACATCCTCTCCAGACCTTGAAGGCAAATTATATGAAACATTAAATGATTGAGTCACAACTAGGAAAGCCATGGGTATTGTTCTCACAGTTAGGCGCGGCCAGTCCAGGGTGGGCAGAGCCACGCATCTTAACACCTGGGATCCACCTGCCACTGGCAAAGTGAGTTGTCTGCTTGAACTTGACCACGTGGCAGTTTGTATTATCCAAAGATGCCAGCAAGAAACTTCTCATCCAACGCAATCTTCTGAGTGCTCCCTTGTAGATCCCCATCAAGACACCATGAATCTGGGCAAACTTGTGATCACTTTCACCAATAGATTTGGAGGAAGAGACACTAATGCAACTTCCCAGGCTTGGCCATAAAGGATGATGCAGCTTTTGTCTTGGCATGGAACCCATGGAGATCTGAGCTGCAACAGAAGATATCTGCCTACCCAGAGGCTCCATGATGTGGCTGTGTCGCACACAGAGCATCCTCTGGCAGGTACTCTCACATAGTATGCAAGTGAAGACGACTCCGGGTGGTGAGCTTGAGAGATGGCTCAGGAATCAAGAGCACTCACTGCTCTTGCAGAGGACCCAGCTTTGGTTCTCAGTACCCACATGGTAGATCACAAAACTATTCTAGGGGATTTATACCTCTTCTAACACCTGTGGGCTCCTGCCTAAATGTGGTTCAAATCCATACACTCAGGCACACAGATACACATAAAATGGATATATGGATAAGCTAAAAAGACTTCCCAGATGGTTCCAGCCCAACTTTTAAGTCAATCCAACCTTCTGTTGGATTCTGTCTGTCTTCCTGAGGTCTTGGATGTCACGGAACAGAGACAGCCATCAACAGCCACCTCCTCAAGTTTGCTCCAGATTCCCGACAGACGGACCCCATGAACATGATAAAAATGCTTGCTATTTGTTTTAGCTCTGTGAGGTTTGTCATTTCACTGTAATGCGAAGAGGACAGACACATTTTACCAATGACGAGAGCCACATTTGCCTTTGCTGTCTAACTTTCCTGTGTCTTTATGGCCCTCCAGTCCTTATTATTGACATATCTATAATTTTGTTTTCCAAAAATAGTGCTACTAGGCTGGTGAGATGGCAAAATGGGTAAAGGTGCTTGCTGCCAAGCCTGACAGCATGAGTTTGATGCCTGGAATCCACTGTAGAAGAGAGAAATGACTCCAATAAGTTGTCCTCTGATCTTTACATGCATGCTTTGGCATACATGCATGTGTGTGCATGTACACATACACGCATACTAAATGTAATGACAATTTAAAGCTAGTATTTGTATAAATTAGAAACCCAGGATTTAAGATAAAAGATACCCATAATCCCATTATCTAAATTAGAGCTACTTAGTCTTTTTCTATTTACAACCTTATTTTGAGATACATTTTTGTTTGACCCTAGATATAAAGACATATGAGATAGGTATACAAATAAAACATTAAATAATACTAAATCATAAATTAATTTTAAGCATTTACATAAAATTTTGAAATTTATTAAAGATGCAAACAAATTTGCAGGCAGAAATGGGTATGTTTCTTTTTACATCAATAACAAAACTAAAACTTGGGTGAATAATTGATTCCTGGAATGTGCAGCATCTTCAACCTGTTTTGGAATTGATGAATATTTTAAATTTGCAGTTGTCAGGGCTAAGAACACTGCTTCACAATTATTATTATTATTATTAATTTCTTTAATAAAACTCAAGTCAGCAATTCAAATGCCAATTTATTTGCTTCTTGAGAATCTTTCTTTGTAGCCTTAAGGTCTTCAAACTTGTAATATGGAACCAGGCTGGCCTCAAACTCACAGAGATCTTCCTGTCTCTGCCTTCTTAGTGCCAGAGCTAAAGGTGTGTGCCACCATGCACTTCTCAAACACCAATATTAAAATTTAAGCACAAGCAAATGCATGGGTCTCTGATTCTTGTGCCTTCTCTTTTCCTTCTGTTTGTTTGCTTTGCCCAATTCCAATATGTTAGTTTTTGTTTTATCTTATATTTTATTTTATCATTATTCCTTAGGTACCTGTTTATTTTCTAATGAGAGACGGAAAGGGAGTAGATCCAGATGGGAGGGGAGGTGGGGAAAAATTTGGAGGAGCCGAGGGGAAATGTCAATTAGAATATATTATGTGGGAAAAAGATTTATTTTCAGTAAAAGGGGAAAAAAGACTAAACAAAATGAAACAAAAAAAAAAAAACCCATCAGATACAACAAAGTCTTACACAGTGCAATCCAAATGTATACCGGATCAATGCTTACATGCAGAGAAATGATGGTAATATAAAAAGCCCTTGTTTTCTGTAATTGAACTACTATTATATTTGTATAAGAGCAAGTGACTTTCTACCTACTGTATAGACACATTCACAACAAAATGTATAATGAGACAATGCAGAAGGTCCTCCATCTTGTGTTCTTACTGAAGCCATTTCAGGTTTAACTAGAATCTGAACTCCTTGATGGTAAGCCCTGTGGAAAATTACCCAACTGTATTATAGGAACCTAAGGTCAAGATGTCCCAGCTAACTGCTTATCTGAGCTTCTGTTAAACTGCTTGCTTGCACAGAACCCTGTACCCTTACCTCCATCTGCTGGGTGAGATGTCAGGACATGGTTTTTGGCTTCAAAAATCTTGGGCTCTAGATACTCAGTGCTACACTTAGATCCTGAATATCCAAGTGTAGATAGCTTCAGCTGGCTGGAATAAAGACTTTCAATTGGCTATAAAACATGTCTGAATGGTCATTTCTGGTGGGCTTCATGTAACAATAACACACATTAATATTAACTCATTGGAGTAGGCATTTGTTGGTGTTACACATTATGATCAAGCACATGTTGTATGCTCTAAACTGAGGCTGCAGTTAAATCACACAATGCAACATGGGTGAGCACTGCCAAAAACTCCTCTGATTCATCATACAGTTTATGTTAATTTACAGTTATTGCATTTTCAGAAGACTGTTATGCTACACCTCTGGGTCTGGTAAGCTGTTGCTTTTGATTGTGGTTAAATCACCTTCCATCAGCCCTTATCCCATTTTTGTTTAAATTCTCTTGCATGTTCTCTCCTTTCTTTCTGCTTTCCTCCAGCATTAATTGTAATGTTTAGTAGCAAGCACTTTTACCCACTGAACTATATTACAGTAGCCCTGAAAGAATTTTCTTAGTGAGCAACTCATGTTCTATCTGTCCTGCTATGAACCTCCCTAATCCTGTGTGAAGGTACTGGTTTGACTCTGAAAGGCCATATGACAAGATGTGTTGTGAAGATTTGAAGGGGGGACATCGGGGCTGGAGAGATGGCTCAAAAGTTAAGAGCACTGACTATTCTTCTAAAGGTCCTGAGTTCAAATCCCAGCAACCACATGGTGGCTCACAACCATCTGTAATGAGATCTGTTGGCCTCTTCTGGGGTGTCTGCTACAGCGTACCACCCCCCCAGTCCAACTTGTAATAGTTTTTCAAATGAGTATTGAGAATGTGGTAATTTTATTTTTTCTTTTGACATTTTCTGTTTTCTAATTATAAGGTAAATAATAAGATCTAAGCAATATATCAACAAACAAAAGGACACAAAAAACTTATAGAACACTTCTTACTGTCACTCATATATAAATTTTCATATAGTACATTAGTCATCTATAGATTATTTGATACAATGTGTTGAGATTTTTCTGTTTTATCTACACAAACTCAGTTGTATTCTTGAAAACTTGTATGTTGAGGTCCTATTTACCAGTGTGATTAATTTTTCTCATAAATAACTAAAGCTAAATAAGATCATAAGGGTGGGTCCCTAGGAAAAGAAGAGGCCCTAGAGATGAGCATGGTGGGACATGGCCCAGGGGACACAGAAGACAACAGTTTGCAAACTAAAGAAAAACTGAGCCAGCCAACATTTTGATTTGAATTTCTAGCATAGTATAAAAATTATAATAAATAAATCTAAAAAAAAGGGGGGGGGGAGAAGTCACTGTTTCTTTATTTATCTCTAAAGAATATATATTTTTTAACTTGACAATTTTTTTTTTAACCAAAGTAATGGTGTCAGCAACAATGTCATGCACCACCTTTGCTGATTCTAGGGTCTCAGTTTGTGATTGTTATTGAGGTTGTTATACAAACTCAAATCAAAATACAATAAAGTCATGGAAAAAAGGTGATAAAATAGCAAATTTCTCTGACACTGTGCGTAGGTGCACATATGGGCTCCTCCCCCTCTTTCTTCCTTTGTTCCTTCCTTCTTTTCCTTCCCCCACCCTTTTCTCTCTCACTTAAACATTGAGGGTAGTTTGAAGTTGACCTATTTTGCATGCATTTTTAAATAATGACGACTTTGGTTTTAGTACTGAGAATCTAAAGTTTTCTTTTTCTCGGCTAGACAATAAAGAGAGCTCTGCCTTTTGACACTTTGTTGCTTGTATGAACTTCTGTTTTGTGGGGGAGAGAAGCTGAGATGGGCTGCCAAGTGTGCAGGGCAGAGCAGAGAACAAAAGTCACTCTTTCCAGGACGTGTTTTGACCAAAGCTTAATTCACTCTAGAGGAATTTAAAAATAAAACTCCTCACCTATAAGATGTATTTGACAACACTTTGGATTTTAATGTGAACCTATGTAATATAGACACAATTACATCTTGCAGCATATTAATGTCGCCTAAAGTGTGATTTATTTATAGAACTTATCATCTCCCCAGTTCCCAGTCAGAAGCCCATACACAGTAATTAAGCCATTATAAAAACACAATAGGATATAACATAATAGATCCATCCTGCTGTCAAGGCACACAGAGTGGGGGAATCAGGGGAACACAAAAGAGCACAATTCATCCAATTTAGTCCTGCTGTGGAAATGTCACAAACCAGTACCCTCCAAAGCGTAGAGAGGAAGAAAGTAATTTCCACAGACAACTGGGCATTGAGTCTTAATTGTCAGAAAATGGGAGGCCAATCAGCAAGCAGCCAACCAATCCACCAACATTGATCAATTATTGAGGAACAGTGGATCCAAGGTGCAGTCTGATCTCAAGGGGCTCCCAGTCACACTGGGAAACAGGCTCAGAACAAACACACACTATAGCAAGGGTCCAGGAGATGTTACAAGGAGATTGGATTAAGCAAACAACACAGAAGGCACGTTCTGTAAAGGTGAAGGAAAGCTGCTTATGCAGATCCAGAAATGCCAAGGAAATTGTGAGGAGACAGTGGAAGAAGAGAAAGGATGATAGTAAAAAATTGAGAAATCAAACATTCAAGAAAAACACATGCAAGTATTCAGTGAAATAGTTTCTAAAATAAAAGAGTAGACATATTATGAAGACATTGCTTTCCTTTTGAAAAAAATTGTTCTGACAATGTGTAGTAGAAAAAATGAAGGGATGGCAGGATGGCATAGTGGATAAGGTCTCCTATTGCCAAGGCTGACAACCTGAATTTGATTCAGTTTGGAATCCACATGGTAGAAGGAGAGATCTAACTCTTCTAACTTCCACATGCACATTAGATATGTAGTGATTTGAATGAAAATGGCCCTGTGGGCTCATAGTAAATGGCATTATTGAGAGGTGTGGCCTTGTTGGAGGAAGCTTGTCACTTAAGGGTAGACTTTGAAATTTCACATGCTCAGGCCAGGTTCAGTGCGCTCTCTCTCTCTCTCTCTCTCTCTCTCTCTCTCTCTCTCTCTCTCTCTCTCTCTCTCTCTTTCTCTCTCTCTCTCTTCCTGTTGCCTTTGGATCAAGATGAAAAACTCTCAGCTCCTTCTCCACACCATGTCTGCAGGCATACTGCCATGTTTTACACCATGATGACAATGGACTAAACTTCTGAACTACAAGCCAGCCCCAATTAAATGTTTTCCTATATAAGAGTCGCCATGGTCATGGTGTCTCTTCACAGCAACAAAACCCTAACTAAGACACTGTGACATAACTGCACAGATATGCACATACATACAAGTAAATGTAACAAACTATCTTATCTAAAGATACATAAAGTGTTTGTAATATGATACATTTTTAAAAAATTCCCATGTGGTAGAGAATAAAATTGAAAAGAAATATATCAACTTTTATACATTACAATAGTTATACATTTTATTATAATAGATATACACACATACATCCACATACATCTTACAGTATAATAGATTGAAACTAGGGCTTTGTAGGTGCTAGGCAAGTTCTTCCCCTACAACTCCCTAGTCCAACTTGTAATAGTTTTTCAAATGAGTATTGAGAATGTGGTGATTTTATTTTTTCTCTTGACATTTTCTGTTTTCTAACTCTAAGGTAAATAATAAGATCTGAACAATACATCAACAAATAAAAGGACAACAAACAAAAGAAAAAACTTATAGAACACTTCTTACTGTCACACATATATAGAGTTTATATAGTATGTTATTCATCTATAGATTATTTGACACAATGTGTTGAGATTTTTCTGGGTTATCTGTACAAACTCAGTTGTGCTCCTGAAAACTTGTATGTTGAAGTCCTATCTACCAGAGTGATTTTTTTCTCATGAGTAACTAAGGCTAAATAAGGTCATAAGGGTGGGTCCCTAGGAAAAGAAGAGGCCCTAGAGATGAGCATGGTGGGACATGGCCCAGGGGACACAGAAGATAACAGTTTGCAAACTAAAGAAAAACTGAGCCAGCCAACATTTTGATTTGAATTTCTAGCATCTAGACCCTTGAGAAAATAAGCTTCTTTTGTTTAAATGGCTCAGTTTCTGGTATTTAGTTATAGCAGTGCTGGCAGACACTGTATTTGCCCATATTTTTTTTTAACCAAAATTTTAACCTAAAAGTAGCTCATGGTGTTTGTGCACTAGAATGAACTGTCCATTCCACTTTCATTTCTTATTTTTGTCATTTCTTTTGGGTCATCATCCCCATACCAAACATTTAACATATGCATCTTTCTGGGGGACATTTCATATACAAACCATCATCAGCCTGGCCCCCATCCAGTGCCAGTGAGTGCTGCTGGTCCTCCATGATGCAGGGAGAATGTGTGTGTGTGTGTGTGTGTGTGTGTGTGTGTGTGTGTGTGTGCTTCTGAGGGTGTGATCAGGTCTTCCCTTTAGGACTGGATAACTCCTTACCCCACTTCTAAGCCAGTGGATGGTTGGCATCCTTTACTGCTACCTTTCCTTTTGTTTGCTAATTAATCTACCTTCTCAGAGTTTCTGAAACACCAGCCTGTGAAACATCACAGTTTACCTGCACAGTATCTTCTTGTCTAAGAAATTGATTTTTTTTTTTTATCTATGCCAAATGAAGGTTATCCGTCACCAAAGATTACACTTGACATTGTGAAGCACCCACAGGTTAGTTTAAGAGTTACGTTGAAGCAGGGGTCTCTGCACTTGGTAGGTAGAGGTAGGAGGATCAGGTGTTCAAGGACATCCTTGGCTGTATAATGCATGTGAAGCCAATTCAGGCTACATGAAAGGCTACCTCACAAAACCAAGAAAAGAAACAAAACCAGCCAGACAAACCCACAATCAAACACTAAGAGTCGAGCCCAATGAGGAAATTTTATTTATCTCTGATTTTGCTTTTATTTGCCTTTCTCACTGGGGAGCTCTGCCTTCAGCTAGCCACAGATGTTTGAAACAGGAGCCTAGGTAGGTTTACTGTGGTCCTAAGCAATATCTTAACATTAGCACTTTCAATATAGAATGTCAACTCTCAAAAGCCTCTTATAAATAACCCAAACTTAAAAATGACTGAGTGATTTTAAGTGCTATGATTTGGTTAAATTAACATTGGCTATTGGAAAGATTTTATAATCATGACTAAATATTAGGAGTGCAAGGGTTAACTCTGGAACGCTCTGGGGTGGGGAACTGGTAGTTGCTGCATCAATATCCTTGATGATTCCATTTTCTTCCTTTATAGGATGGACATGGCTCAAGCCAGGACTTAGCCAAGGTTGTATGGCAGTTAAAATTCAACTACAACCACCCAGTCCCACTGAACAACTAAGTCTCTTGTACGCATTGTATTTAGTTTCATCAAATCTTGTCTGCTCCATCTTTGGTCTACTTGGAGTTCATGGGTCTGGAATCACATTTGAGTCCCCTTCTCCACCCCACCCTGACTATTCTCCATTTCTGTATATGAGCATGATTCCTGGGGCCATGTAGGATTAGCTTCTATTTCCTCCATGGCTAGCTCACATCATGTCCTTCCAAGGAAGGCAATGCTTTAATCTGTGAGTAAATGCTGGGATAAGTTCTTGTGCACTGTGTAAAAGCACCACCTGTCAACAAAGAACTGAATGACCTATAGCAAGACAGTGGAGCATAGGTGGGACTTTTGGAAAGAGATAGGAATTCTCTTTCCAAGTTTTGGAAAGAAATAGGGAAGAGTCAGGAGCAGGAGATTTACCACCAAGAAGCAGAGCAAGTCAGATGTATGACGCTGAGGAATGGTAACCAGCCACATGCCAGATATAGAATGGTAAAACAGGTTAGTTTAGTTATGAGCTAGTTGGGCAACAAATTGAGCTTAAGGTCTAGGCATTAATTCATAAATAAATAAGCCTCTGTGTCATTCATTATTCGGGAAATGGGCAGACATAGAAGAGGCCAATGGTTATAAGTCTATGTATCTCTGTATAATGTATGAACTCTGCCACTTACATAGGCATTATCATTGCACAGTGACATTATGGATTGCACAGACATTATGCATGGAAATAGGGTTGTAGATTTTCAGACAAGGCTATTACTCTGGGCATTCCAAGTGAGCTCAGTGTAGGTACATGGGACCTTGAAAAGGTAAGACGGCGAAGCAGGAAGTTCAGGGAAATAGACGGTAAAGGAGTGCTTTGAACCACATGACAGTCTTGGCCTATCACAGATGGCTTAGGAAGAGAAAGAATATTGGTGCCTTTAGGAGCTAGGACTGGCCTACCATGAAAGTCAGCAAAAGAACAGGAGCCCCAGTCCTGTAAGCACAAGGCTGAAATCTGTTGACAAACTTAAAAACCAGATTCTCCCTTGGAGGCCACAGAAAGAAACAACCTTCTGTCACCTGGATTTGGGTCTGGCTCGCATTAGAAAATGGACCTACAGGGTTCCTCTCTAGTTGTCTGCCCTCCCCCATTTCAGAAGCCAATGGTCCACTTCCTCCGCTCAAATGGACTTTAGCTGATCTGTTGCTCATTAACTAGTCCTGCTTATGCCAGTCACATCAAAATCCCACTCCCTGGCCTGTCACCTTCAACTCACGTCTTGCATTAACATATTTCTCCTTGCAAGACTTGGTACTTATGTGAAAATGATTGTATAAGATGCCCTGGGTAACATGGGCAATGGTAAACCTTAACTCTGTTTAGAGTGCACGATTACAGGGTACTAAGGGGAGATGGAGATGGAAAACTATGGATAAGTATAGTAGGAAGGGTGTAATATCAGATGAACGGGTGACTATGTTATGACAAAAACATGACAGCTCTGGCATTGAGAGAAAAGTGTGTGTGTGGGGTTGGGGGTGGGTGGGTGGGTGGGTGTATGTGTGCTCATGTGTGCATGTGAGCGTATGTGGGGCTGTGTGGAAGACATGAGAGTATAGACAATCCTACCTAAGACTTCACAGAGCTTCAGTCAGACTTTATTATCCTGCTTGATAGTGCATCTCCCAACAGTGATAACTCTCCCGACAGGTGGAATAGCAGTGGACGCGCCTCAGCGCAGGACGGCACCTGTCATCACTGACTCCGCGCCATGGACTGCCAGTTTGAGGGTCTCTGCCCCTCTGCTTGCCCAGCATAAAGCAAAAGACTGCAGAGGCACACTCAGGTAGAGGATGGCATGGGGAGGGACAAGGACAAAGTTCCCACAGCTGGCTCAGGCAGCCAGAGGAGAGCCACACTGAACACTCTCCTTGTGTAGCTTGCTTATTGTTAGAGTCTGACACCCTGCCAAGTTATTCGTATTTCTTCGTTGTCAGCAGCTCAGTGCAGGACAATAGGGAAAAGAGTTCTTTTGGCCTCTCCTACACTTTAGCCCAGAGAAGAATGGTTTTTGAAGTTGGACTTGAATGGTCTCCTTACCTTATTTGCCCTGACCCGCAGTTGCACTGGGCTCGCCAGCGGGGAATCTAGAACACGGGCATGGAAACTCTGTGTTTACAGGGTGAGCCCAGAGCTTCCACACTCCCTGAGCCACAGCCCGGAGTGGTGATTTAGGACGGGTGTGGGAGGGAGGCTCGCTGTCAGCTTGACAACCACCTTTTTGAATTGAGAATTCTAACCAAACTTGCAAGGCCCTGCCTAAGTTTTGAGAGTTTTTTTTTTTTTTCTCTTGGAAAATGTCTGGATCTTGCCTGCACCCCCACCCCCACCCCCTTCCTGCAAGAAGAGATGGCTAAGAGATGACAGGTTTACTTGGATACGAATTCACTGTTGGATTTTTTTTTTTTCTGAGTTTAGTGCCAAAAAGTTCTGCAATTTGCTGAATAAATTTTTCTGAAATTAGACAGGGGTGAATAATTGAGAGCGAGCCGCCTGGGTCGTTGGGCTGTGGTGGCTCTGCCCTTCTGGGAACATGGGCCCCTCCCTTCCCAGCCACGGCTCCTGGGCAAGTTGATCATTCTGAACACCAGGCTCTGATTCACAACTGTTCAAACTGCTCGTTCCTGGCGTTGCAGAGATGCCGCCACTCTGAGCAGCCGTGAGGTTTCCTCCTATTTGTCCGTAGGATGGCAAGGATTTATTTTTATGGCATCGGTCCTCAATGCTTTTCTATGACTCTCAGGAAAACCTATACAGCACTCAACTCTCATGCGGGGCCCCAAGAGCTGCAGGGTCAGCAAAACCAGCCAATAGCGTGCCTGTACCACAGCAGGCTTTCATCCTAGAGTGAGCTCTCTGGAGGCTAGGGAGAGGCTCAGTGGCTAGGGGTGCTTACTGTTCTTGCAGAGGACCCTGGTTCTGCAGCCAGCACACATCTGGAGTTTACAACTGCCTGTAACTCTGTTCTAGAAGATGTGATGCCTTTTGTCTTGCCCAAGCTGCTGCGGACATGTGGTACACATAAACTCAGGCCCACACATGTACGCATGATGATGATGATGACTATGATGATGATGATGATGATATTTTTTTAAAGAAGAAAAATAAATAAGCTGTCTGAGTTTCCTGACTTTGTGGATTGGAATGAGAGCAGCATCTTGCAGGTGCTACTTAGAAGCCCAGAAAAGGCCGTGAAATGATGTTTCACCACAGAAAATGGCTCCTCTGTAAAGTTTTTTACAGAACATGGCTCTCCCAATTAATATGCACAAAGTCTTCTCAGCTCAAGTTCATTTGTTCTTAGGTGGGCATTAGGACTTTATAGCATCATTAATTAACACCGAAAGCATTGCTTGATACCCGTATAACACTAACTCTAATTAAAGGCACTGGAATAAACGATATCCAGTCACACCAGGAAGAGCATGGGGAAGGAAGGAGACTTCCCTTGTGGGAAGCTTGTGTTTTGATGCTTCTTTCTCTTGGTCTAACCATGTCACAGCCTTGGAGTATAAGAAGAGCTTCTGGAATGCAGGCTTCCCTACACAGCATCTGGTGGTAGAGATGGTTAGGGTTCCATCCCACAGGGTTGTCAGGGCAAGAACTGGGTCCACACTGAGCTCCCTGGGAGGGAAGGCCTTCGGGTCATGGTATTGTGTGAGGGAACCCCAGAGGGAAGTTTCAGTCCTCTGATAGCAGGCTGGCTGTGAAGAGGCAGCAGCTCCCCAGTGGGTTATCTTCCCTCAGATGCTCCCTACTGAAGAGGAAGTGCTGAGACTGGAATGAGCCAGTCAATGAATTTCTCTTTGAACTTCTCTGGGAAGTGGGTCTGAGACTTTGAAAATCTTCAAAGACCTCAGCCCATGAAATCTATAGTTGATTTTTTTCTCCTAAGTTGCCAGCATTAACAAAAGATTTGTATTCAGAAAGGAATAGGACAGTTCTCCCAGCAAGAGACCTAGATATTAATAGGATGAGTGAGACAGGGAAGCCATAGAATCTGCTCTTGAGGAAGTACCAAGGAATAAATAAGGATTAACTTTGGTCACGTCTGTGGCATCAGAGGGCAACAGGGGGGAAGGGCCAGTGTGGGCTTTTGGGGCTAAGGTTGGGGAAGGAAGAGCGGGACAGGATAAAATACCATCCTGTGGAAGTTGGGAAGCAATGAAATGCCCTCAAGAGCTTCATCTTTGTCAACATCTTGAATGCTAGTTTTGAAGCTACAGCATAATAGTTTGTCAGTCCTCAGTAGGTATCAGATAGGAGCTTACCTGGGGTATGGAGGCTTGATACCCTACTGTACAGTCTGTATGGTTTACTCAATGATTCCCCATTGCTTTTTAGCAATGAAATCAGACTCCAAGGGTCATCCAACTTGCTCAAGTATCTTTACCTTGAAGCTACAATAACAGGGAGGCAAATCTGAGTCTGTCAAACTCCAGCCACTACATTTTGTTTATAAGACCAAAGGGTCTTATATCTCATGGTCCCCAGATTCTGAAAGAGTCCCACTTGGGGGTGGGATTATTTTGCTTCTGATTTTCAGAGTCCTCAGTTTTATGTCACCAAATGAACATGGGCTGCTTAAAGTTGTCAGCTCTGGGGCTGAGGCCGTGACTCCTCACTCTTCTGCCAGGACGAGCAGACACAACTGGCTCTGCTCAGTGAGGGTTTTGGATGACTCCTCTCTTTCAGCTATGGTGGTTCCTTTATCCATCTGCCCCACTGGCACTTGAATTGCCAACAGGAAACAACTGCGAAGAGGGAAACCATTCTTCCAGGCAAAGGAAATGCACGGTCCTTGAGTCAGTGGAGCTCCGAGAAGAGGAACCAGATGTAGCCAAGATGGCACCCACCACAGGTGCCTGTGAATTGATGGAGCCCAAGGCCTCTCGTAGATTGTGAGTCATCTGCCTCCTGCAGGATGCCAGCTAAGCCTGCAGCTCCGCTGAGGAAACTGTTGAGTAAAACCTGTCTGGGTTCAGCCTCTAGACATCTCTGAGCTGTAGCCTTGGTTGCCGGAAGCAAAGAAGTCATGGTTCTTGATACAGGATCCCCAAACCCTCACGTCCCCCATCTCCTCTTTCACTGTAGGAAAGAGCTGTGTGATAAACCTTCACTGCTGTGTCTTGGCTGCATGTTTCAGCAATATCGCTATGTCTGGAAACAGCTACAGAAGCATTCATGAGCCAGCCCATTGCTCTGAGTGAGTAAGTAGCCGGTGTGGCCTGTTCCTTTGGATTATTGATAAAGATGTGAAGCAAAGAGGAAGCCCTGAAGTCTCCTGCTCTTCTTTCAAGGTGTCAGAAGTGACAAATGGCTATTGATTTTTACTGGAAGAGACTGGACTAGGTATTATTATTATTATCATCATCATCATCATTATTCCTTTCTCTATTCCCTCTTTCTTTCTTCTTTCCTCCCTACCATGCCACCCCTTCTTTTCTCTCTTCCTTTTTTAAAAAAATTATTTATTTATTTATTTATTTATGTATTTATTTATTTATTTATTTATTGTGGTTCTGGAAATTGAACCAAAGTCTATATATACCAGGCAGAATGCTTTTCTTATTTTGAGACAGAGTCTTAATAAGTTTCCTGGACAAGCCTTAAATGTGAGATTTCCCCCTGCCTTGGCCTCCCTGGTGCTTTAAAATCCTGGTGCCTGGACACGGCATGGCTGCTGCACACATGAGCTCCTGCCAGCCGTGACAACCTCCACTTAGAGATTCTAGCATGGAAGGGAGAGGGACCCTCAGGCTCTGTCTTCCCTCTTATGACACCTGTTTCACTTGACTTGCAAGATCATAGGTTCCCAGGGAGATTTTTATGCTTTGCCTCCTTTTGGTTAAACTTGGGAGCCCTCATTGCTTTACCCCCAACCACTCCACTACTTGCCTGATTTGTTCTGTCCCAATATTTCCCTCTGTACTTTAGTTTCCTCAAATTTGACTATAACCTCTCTCTAAACGTATTTCCTGATGGTGGCCTGATTCTGGTTTTCTGTCTTCTACATGGACTCATGTTAAATACATAAAAGATTTGAAGCTTGGACCTTCACTTGAGAGGAAACGTGACATTTGTGATTACCCCTCTTCTCCCCCCACCTCTCTCTCTCTCTCTCTCTCTCTCTCTCTCTCTCTCTATATATATATATATATATATATATATATATATATATATTCGTTCTTTACCCACGAATTCCATGACTTCTTTTCTCTTTATAGTTGAGCAATAGTCCATGTATAAATGTTCCACATCTTCATTATCCATGCATCAGTTTGATGGGCATCTGCATTGGTTCCATTTCCTAGTTACTGTATATAGAGCAACAGTAAACACAGATATACACGTTTCTCTGTAGGAAGATATGAAGCCCTTCAGGTATATGCTCAAGGGTGACATAGTTGAATCATATGACATTGAATATGACATTTCTATTCCCAGCTTTTTGAGAAGCCTACAGACTGATCTTCTCAGTGGCCACACTAGTTTATCCTCCCAACAAGGTGGGCAAAGGGATGTCCTTTTGCCACATCTACACCAACATCTGCATTCTTGATGGCAGCTGCTAGGACCAGGGTGAGGGGGACTCTTAGTTAATGTGGTCCCGATAGCTAAGGTCATTGAATACTTTTTGAAATGTTCACTGCCCATTTGTATTTCTTATTTTGAGAATATCTTGTTCAGTTCCATTACCCATGTTATTTTTTTTTAAAAAAATGGGTTGTTTGTTTTCTTAATGTTTAGCTTTATATATATATATATATATATATATATATATATATATATATATATATATATATATATATATATATATATATCTTAGTGTCTTCTGGACAGACTTTTGTCAGATGTAGAGCTGGCAGAGATTTTCTCTCACTCTGTGGCCTCTCTTTACCTGATTTGACTATCTTATAGGCTATGTATGGAAACTTTTAAGTCTCCTGAGATTTTATATGTCTCTTGCTGTTCTTATTCCTCAAGTTATGGAGTCCTGTTTAGAAAGCCTTCTCCTGTGAATCTATGGTTAGGCAGACCCTTTATGTTATTCTCTACAACTTTTAGCGCTGAGGTCCAGATCCATTTGGGGTTGAGTTGTGTGCAAAGCTAGAGTTAAGGATCTAGGATCATTTTCTTTGCATGTTGAAATCCAGGTTTCTACATACTATTTGTTGAAGATCTGTCTTTTACTCAATATATATTTTGGGCATCTTTGTCTAAAACCTAGTATTTGTAGTTTTATAGAATTGTATATGTGTCCTCTATTTTGTTCTGTTAACCCAAATGTCTGTTTTGTGTTAGTATTTTTTTTAATGCATTTTCATTGTGCCTTGCCCCCTGAAGTCACTTGTGGAGTTTCCCAGATGTGGACTAATTCATCATATAAAATATTTTTTTTTATCTGAAACATTGTAAATGTCATATTTTCAGAATAGGCATGTTCAATCAGCAGAATGAAAAATAAAATATGCACAGAATAAATTTTAATACAAGCTAAGACTTCAAAACAGGTTCCACAGCTTATGTGTCAGGGATGCCATAAGTGTGTTGGAGCCTTGTGAGCATCCTGGCAATTGTTTAGACCCACAAGACAGAATTTAAATCAAATGAAGCTGACCAGTGAGCAAGGAGATGACAGAGGGACAGAGCAGTTGTCCTTACTGGAGCTAAGAAGCCCCTGTGATACTGGAGACAAGCAGGGGTGGGGTGGGGCAGAGGAAGGTTTAACCACTGTTTTCCTTGAAGAACTTCCACATTTCAGCATTTTAGCCCTGCTAGCGCTAACAGCTGTGCAAATGGCAGTGACCTATGACCTTGAATTGTTGTTTTTTCTATGTGTTTGATTTCATGTCGACTTCTTCACGTATATTATCTTCCTTGAATCTGCACATCAATCGATACATTAGATCCTACCATTGAACTTCTTTTCCCGATGGGAAAACTTCTATTACATTGAATATGAACGTTCCTGCGTGACCTGTTTTATTAGTTTCCCATCACTGTGTCAAGGTGCCTGAAGTAGTCAATTTATGAAAGGAAAAGTTTATTTTGGTTCAAGGTATGGGATGTCCATTGTGGGTTGGTCTCATTGCGCTGGGGTCCATGATAAGCACATCAGTCTAGGATAGTGCATGGTGAAGGAAAACGTTCACTTCCTGGCAACCAGGAAGCAGATAAAACAAGGATTGGACTCCTATTTCCCCATATATAACCCAATGTCATAGCTCCATTCCCCCCAGACCCTACCTCCTAAAGGTTTCACCACTTGTCAGCAGAGCCCTAGACTGGACACCAAGGCTTTAACATTTGTGCCCATGGGGGCTCATTTAATCAAACCACAGCAGCTAAAGGTTTGAATGAAATTCACCTATTCCCCCATACGACGTTAATGAAACTTTACTAGGAAATCCTTCTGAAGGTTATTCTAGAACCTCTAACCTTTTATAGAGTAAATTTTGCTCACGATTTGATCTCTCCTTGAAACCTCTGTATCATTCCCAGAGGCTTCCAGGCTTAGGTTAGCTGGAGTTATGGTTCCAGCCTCTTCTCTGCTTATCTAGAGCTGGCCTTATTCCATCTGAAGCCTTCTGCATGCTTACCCTCAACCTGACACTCCTCACCAGTTCTTTATCTCTGTCTTCCCAACCAGCTTTGTATAGGGCAGCTTTCGGTGTGCGTATCCTTTGGCAGTGTAGCTGAACGATGCCCAGTGTTGAGTGCTAGACTTTTTGAGGACTCTGTTCTCACAGACCAACTAATCCTCACTGCAGACCTGGGGAAATGTTGTTCTGCTTCCAACAGAGAGTGCAGGGCTTAGGTGTACAGTCAATGATCTCTGCTTACTTACAGCCTTGGAAGTGGAGTTGTGATTGAAACCCATAATCTAGTCCCAACACTGCTTTCTAGGAGGCAAGAGGTGCTGCCTGTCAGGCCAGGGTTGGGCAAGGAGATTGCTCTAGGCCTTTACCATGACAAATTGAGACAGAAGCCTCTGTCTAAGGTGACAGTATTTCTTGCCTAGTAGTGAGACCAGTAAGGGAGCGTATACATGTAGTCCTGAACACCTGCAGAATTGTTCGTTTGGAGGAAGGAGACTCAGGGCAAGCCTTCCATTTCCACACACTTGTTTTGTGGCTTGGCATTCATTCCAGTGCTCAGTTCATTGCACTTCTCGCAGAAAAGTCAATCTGTGTTACAGTAAATCATGGTGATGGTAGTTAGCTGTGTAGTTAATAATAAATAAAAATAACAATGGCAGTGCCACTCTTAGTTGTTTATGCACATTTAATTCCCCCAGGCTTTACGTCCACTCCCGAGAACCTGTAGATTTCTCTCCCTGTAGTTGGAGGAAACTAAGGCCAATCGGTCAAGTAGTTTCTGAGAGTTTATGCCTAGAAAGTTGTAGAGCCATGGCCCAGGCCTTGGCGGTCTTGTTGCAGTTCTTAGGATGTCCTATAACCCCACAGGGAGACTTTCTCCCTCTCCAGGTACCCCCATAGGTGTTCTGGCTTTCTGTGGCCTTTTCCTGCCTCCTACCCTTTCTTCCCCATTCTCTCTCCTTCCTTCTCTCTTGTCTTCCTCTGCCATTACTCCTTAATCTTTTCTTTCTTCCTTTAATCATCTGGTGGCCTCTTTTGCTTTACCCTGGGTGGCTGAAAGGCTGATTCCAGGAACTGGGGCCCTTCCTGCCTTTCTGCCACGGCACGTGGGCATCTCTGTTATCTGCATCTGCTCCTGCAGAAAGGCCCGAGTTGCCATCTTGCTACCAATTAAGCCCCATGTATCATAATTGTACATTTTCCCACTGAAAGCTAAATGGTGAAGCTAACAGGGCTCCTGCTGAGAACAGATGTTCTTGCTCTGGCCAGATGCTCCACGTGCCGTCGATCTGCTGGAGCTCAGCGTCAGTGAGTTTCCTTTGTACTTCCATGTGAAGTGTTTCTGGTTGAAGGGTTCTTAGGAAGGGCTAAAAATCCATGCTGTCCTTACATCAAGAACTGGGCACCAGTCTTGAGGGGGTGTGAAGTAGCCATCCTTGGCACTTCACGATCCATCTGCTTCAGGGGGACATAATCCTGTTCCTATTTGAAAACTATCTTGGTTTGCATTTTATAATTAAGCATACAGATGCTTGCGTCTCTGGTTGTTTCCTTTCTAGTTAATCTGGCAGCTCACAATTCTATTTTCTACTTTCTTTTCTCATCTGTCTCTATGTGGAAAGCAGGAAGCACTCCCCCCCATCAAGGGACTTTGAAGACTGGGATCATACCATTCATTCAATTAATATTCAGCAGGTGCCTTCTTTAGAATTAATTTCTTTAGATTCATTTTTTTATGTTTTTGCATGTGTTCTTGGTATGTAGGTACCATGTGTGTGGTGGGGGTCCGAAAAGGCCATCAGATTCCCTGAAATTGGACTTACGATGGTGGTGAGTCACTGTGGGATTTGGGAATCAAACTCCTGCCCACTGCAAGAGCAGTGAGTGCTCTTGAATGCGGAGTCATCCACCCAGCCTGTAATGTGTGCATTCTCTGTGTAAAAGTTTTTCAACTTGGTAGAATTCACATTCAGGCCGAGGGAGACAGAAAAAACATTACTAAACAATGCAGCTACTGCTCAGGGGAGAAAAGCAAGGGAACAAACCAAGTTACTAGGAGAGAGAGAGAGAGAGAGAGAGAGAGAGAGAGAGAGAGAGAGAGAGAGAGAGAGAGAGAGAGACTAAACAAGTTGCCTTGCATGAGACAGTCTTCCTGAAGAAACCTAAGCTGTGATCAGAGAGAAACATTCTAGAAAGTAAGACTGGCAATTGTACTGTCCTTGAGGAATAGAGATGTTGAAAAGTTTGAGGCTCAAGACAAAGGCCAACACAGAAGGAAGGAAGGAAGGAAGGAAGGAAGGAAGGAAGGAAGGCAGGCAGTGTGGTCACAGACACAGATAGGGATCATATTTGTATGATCTTCTGTTGTCTTTTGTTCCTGGAAAAGTCAGTCAAACTCCAGATATTCCCTGTAAGTTGTTCCTGAGCTCAGGGTCCTTTCTAGATCAATGAACTCTGCTGATTAGTTTGGTTTACCCTTCACTGGTGGCCTTCAGGCACACTTTCTCCTAAGTTCTAAGATGGAGAAGGTCACTCTTTCATATAGACTGTAAATGGTTTTCTGTGAATCTGGCCTACAGACTCAATTGTGGATGAAAGGAACCACAAATGTAGCTGGCATCCCCAGGCATCATGTGAGGGCATCAGTACCAAAGTCTTCTGAGTAATGTGCAGTCTTGGGACAGAGCAAAGCCAGGAGCTCCCCTCATATGGATTCCAGACAGAAGTGTATGCACTAACTCCCATTAATTGTGTGAGTTAGGGTCTCTCAGGGAAGCCCTGGCTGTCTTGAATTTTGCAATGTAGATCACACTAGCCTCTGACTCAGAAATCTGCCTGCCTTTGTGTCCCAAGTACTGGAATTAGATGTGGGCACCGCCATACCCAGCTTTCAGGGAGCTCTAAGGGCTCGTCACTTTTTCTTCATGGTGGTGACTGCACAACCATTTACTCATTGCTCTCCAGGGCAATCACTTGCTCAAGTCCCTCATGTGTTGTCTTATACAATGTTGTAGGTTTGTTCCTTCTTTTGAACTTACTTTAAATTGTGTGTGGTTTTCTGAAAGCAGGTACCCACAGGTGCTAGAGTTCTCTGATCCCCTGGAGCTGGAACTGCAGGTGGTTGTGAGCACCTAATGCAGGAACTGAGAATCAATCTCGGGTCCCATAGAAGGACACTAAATGCTCATGGACAGAGACATCTCTCCAGCCCTGATTTGCTTTTTCTATATTCCCATTTGCATCCTTACCTTCCATCATATACACAAGGTCTGCCAGAGGTGCTTCATCATCTACCCTACAGTTCAGAGTTCCCTGGGGGATCATTTCTGCATAATGGGTATCATTCTGTCATTGTCCAATATGGTAATAATCAATAGCAGATACTGTCAAACATTTACTTGGACTTAGGTACTGTCCTAGCCATCATTTTTCAAAATGCACTCTCATAACAACTCTTAAAGGCTTCATTACCATTTCATATGGTCAGAAATAAAAAATTAGAAAGCAATAGCATGACTTATACAGTCAAAGGTAGTAGATCTGTGCTTAGAAGTCAGATGTTTCTGGCACTAGGGCACAAGATTCTTGGTTACTTTATGTTCAGGCTGTGCATGTCAGCTGTGCCTGGGGACACCTTGAAGGAACTGGTTCTCTGTTATCTCTTTGATGGTAGACAAGGCTACCACCAAGGGTCAGAGACTTGATAAGGTTTATGATGATGTTTATCTTCCAAGACAGACTAAGCAACTGGCATGGAACAGAAAAAAAATGACTTAGAATCAAATCACAGAATTGGAATATTTGCTTTATCACATGACAAGCACCATGGTACTTCTTTCTTTATTAACCTGGAAAATATGGGCCATTATAACCCCATATAGCTTATAGTGAGGGTAAGTCAAGAGATAGTATGTAGAGTGTCTAGTTTAGATAGTATTCACCTGGGATATTTATTATATCATTATTATAATTAGTACCTACTGCTACTTCAAGCTGAAGTTCTACAGAAAGCAGCAGCATGAGTTAGGGTCATTATTCATAAAACACCAAAGGCTCTGAAGAGATGAAGCATACTATGGAGGGAAGCCAGTCATCAAAGGCCCTGTGTTGAAAGGTTTTACTTGCAAGGGATGACCAGAATAGAAAACTCTGTGCCAAGAGAAAGTCATTTGAGTAGGTTTTTAAGATGAGGACATTTATGGAGATGAAGAAGATGGGGATGGAATTTGGGGAGTGATGTAACAAAAAGTTCTGTAATATTGGTTATGGTGATAGGCGCATGGCTTTGTGACACACTAACCACGGAATCATGTTTTATCAGAGTAATGGGTTTTATTATGGCATTTTCACACACACATCATTTGGCCCAAGTGTCCTCTACTCCCAGATCTCTCCTCTACCATGTGTTCAATCCCAGATGCATATTAGCAGGTCTTCTTCTACCCTTCACATAGTTTGTTAATCCCAAATCATAAGGTAAGTAAACCGTGGGATGCTGGGACTATATCTCACCCAAGTTTTCGGTGAAAACAAACCTCTTGTGCATGCTAAGAGAAAAAGAAAACGAATACCCTGCAGTCTATCACGTCAAACTATGCGTTTCTCCAAACAACATGTGCTGTCTTTTCTCTGTGAAAATACTCAGAAGAAAGTATTAAATTATTCTTGTTGTTGTTGCTAAAAATCTAAAGGCGAAACAAACCCAGTAAGGGAAGTGAGATGAGAAGGGGGGGGGGCAGAAAACGAGGAATGTGGTTGCCTGCAAGTCTACCTAAGCACCTCACGTTCAACAAGGCCTGTGCTGCAGCTGTCTGTGGTCAGGATGAGGGAGCCACTATGATCTGCCCACACACTCCTGTGAGGACTGCATGAAGAAGGGATGTGACTTTGCCCCATGGGCCATAGATGCGTGAATAGTTATGAACTGAGACAAGAAGAAACAATGTTGTTTTTGTGAAGTATACCGTGGTGTCCACAACTTAGTTTACTGACACTCCAGTAATGGACAACTAGTTAGCCACAACTCCAAGTGTGTTCTTCCAAGAGTGTAAGACACATCAGATTATATAAGGTTATAGGAAGATGTAGAACTAACAAGGTCATAGTTATGATGCCTCTAATCTCTGAAAATTGAAATAAAGAAATGAAAGCACCTGCCTAGTATTAAGCACCTTCAAGGAAGAATCTTGAATGTGTTGTTACTGAATGAGTCTGACCATAATGATCTCTGCTATAGGACTTTCCCATAGTCAGTAAGCTCAGCAGAAGAGGAAAAGAATTTAATTGTGGGTTTTTTTGACATAATAATAGTAGGTTTGTTTTATTATTCTTCTTGTAGAACCTTACAGTGTGTAGAGAATTCCTATATCAATCACTGGTTTTATATTTAAACAGCATAGAGCAGACTCGGAGATAACGAACAATTTCAAGGCCACAAAGCCAAGGCAGAGGATAGACTTGAGTGCAGTTCTCATCTCCCAGGTGATGAGCTGAAGTTCCTAAGCTCCAGTTCATCAATTTAATAGTTTACAAGAGTGTATGCTGCTGTTGACTGAAGAGAGAGCCTCTCTGCAAAAAAACCAAAACCAAAACCAAAACCAAACCAAAACACACACAAACACACAAAGCAATCATAGGGAATGTCAATCAGGATTTCAGAGAGTTGAACTCCTGTCCTTGCTGTACCACATGAGGGTTTATAGCCACTAGATAAGGAAACGGCTCATCAAGGGGAAGCATAACACCATGGAGGGCTTAGGCAGAGCAGCAGGGGCTCCAGCATAGGAGATAAACTGAGGCAGCAAGGAGACAATTTCTCACAGGTCATGTCCAGGAAGCCAGAATCAAGGACTGGAGACCACAAACAGGAGTCTAGATAGGCGGTTCTCAACCTGTGCACTGTGACCCCTTTAGGGTTTGAACAACCCTTTCACAGGGTCCATAGAAAAGACAGATATTTACTGTATACTTCATAACAGTAGAAAAATTACAGTTATAACATAGCAAAAAAAATTATGGTTGGGGGTCACCACAACATGAGGCATGATATTCAAGGGTCATGTCATTAGGGTGGTTGAGACCCACTGCTCTCAGTGTTTAGAGGAATTTGGAAAGGTAAGCCGGTAACACCACTGGTGGTTCTACATCACTAAGTCTGAACAAAGAATGGTGTTTAAAAGACCTCCTTTTGCCAGGCCCAGTTAGCTCAGTCATTAGAGCATGGAACTCTTAATCTTGGGGTTGTGGGTTTGGTTCCCACGCTAGGCGCCAATATGTTGCAGAAATTATTTTATTTATTTATTTATTTATTTATTTATTTATTTATTTATTTATTTATTCCGAGACAGGGTTTCTCTGTGTATCCCTGGCTGTCCTGGAACTCACTCTGTAGATCAGGCTAGTCTCAAACTAAGAAATTAGCCTGCTTCTGCCTCCCAAGTGCTGGGATTAAAGGCGTGTGCCACCACTGCCCGGCTTGTTGTAGAAATGGGGTTTCTACCTTTGACCATTTAGTTCCCAGATAAAAGACACAAACAACCTTACATTTACAATAAGCCTTAATCAGCACGGGAGCTGGGCAGATATTTGCCCTCTATGCTATTAGAAGCTACTTTTCTAAGATAACCCTGAGTCATTACTTCCTATGTTTCAAACTGAGAAAGCACAAGAAGGTATAAAAACTGTAAATACTTAAAAATCAATGATCTCATTACTTTTAAAATAGGGTTTTTCATATAGCCTAGACTGCTATATAAACTATTTCACAGTGCTTAGATCGTGATGTAAACTACCATGACTGTCTTCAGGGTGACTTCTTAAAACACACACTGCTGCTACCTTGATTTGTCTCTGCATTAACAGACATGAATAGTGTTGGGATCTTATTTGGAATATACCTAATTAGAAAACTATGAAGCCATATTGAATGTCTGGCTTCCCAGGCCTGGGTTGTAATTACTGACCCATGTTTTCTGATTAATTTAATCATGCATCTGAAACTGGGGAGAGTTGGAATGTCTAGCTTAATTAATATCCATTTTGGCATCTCTTGGACTTTACCAATGCTTGATCATTCATAGAATTAGCATTTTATTATCGGGGATGGGACTCTTGCTGTTGGAAAACTTGCATCTTTCTGCAAGGTTCTAAAATGCCACCAAACCTCAGAGTCACACCACAGCTTCCTAAATTGCATGCTCTCTCATGAACTGGATGTGGATATCATGAAACACTTGATAGCAGTACCATTCTGAATGCACAATGACAACATCAATTCATAAAGAAAGCATGAGATGAAACTGAGGCACAGATAACTGTGCTCACTTAAATTGCATCATGTGGCTCCACTGCAGGCTCAGTTCTAAACACATGACACACATGTTGTACCACACATGCCATGGTGCCTGTGACTGCTGCCTGAAACAGCTCTGCTCAGATTTGAGACTGTTGTACATTATGAATTGCAGTGTTTTTACTACATACACAAACTTTTCTGATCTTACAGAAATGTGATGGTTTAATTAAAAGAACAATGATTTCCATAATTTCACACCCTCATTCCTCAGCATTTAAGTATCGATTAGCCTATCCTTTTGGGTTGCATTGTGTTTGAGTTTTAAAAATTATTGTTTGAGCTATTGTATTGGTCAGGGTTTTCTAGAGGAACAGAATTTATAGAATAAATATCTACCTATCACCTATCTATGAACTGTCTATCTATCTATCTATCTATCTATCTATCTATCTATCTCCTATCTATCAACTATATATATATATATATATATATATGCATGCATCTATCTGTCTATCTACCTTTCTATCTATCTACCTATCTATCTATCTATCTATCTATCTATCTATCATCTATCTATCTATTGTATATATGGGATTTACTAGAGTGGCTTAGAGGCTGTGGTCCAGCTAGTTCAACAATGGCTGTCTATCAACGAAAGGTCCAGAGTCCAGTAGTTGTTCAGTCTGAAAGACTGGATGTCTCAGCTAACAACTGGTCTTCAATATATGTTGGAATCTTGAAGAAGTTGGCTGTAATGCCAGTAAAGGAATGCTAGTGAGGGCAAGAGGAAGCAGGCTAAGAAAGAGAGCTTCTTTCTTCAATGACCTTTATATAGACTGTCAACAGAATGTGTGGCTCAGATTAAAGATGGATCTTCCCACTTTAAAGATCTAGATTAGAAATGAGCCTTCCCAGTTAAAATGATTTCATTAAGAAGAAGAAAAAGAAAAAGAAATCCTCACAGGTGTGCCCAGCCTTTTGGTATTTAGTTAATACCAGATGTAGTCAAGTTGACAAACAAGAGTTGCCATCACAGTTATTGATCTGAGTTTCATTTAAAAATGAATTAAATTAATTTTGGCCTGGAATTAAGATGGACTTTCCAACCATTTGTGCAGTGGCCTTAAACGTATGCCATTCATTCTATACGATATATTTGTACAAAGAGCACTCTCAGCAGTGACAATCATAAACTCAAAATAAGGATCAGTTCTGGGAAACCCTGAAAACGCTCTAAATCCTTTTGCAGTATCTAAGGTTTAATTCTTTTTCTAAAGATTAAAAGAAATTATGTGTTTGCTTGTATGCTTGAGTCTATGTGTGTGTGCCACATATCTGCAAGGGCCTCGAAGGCCACGCAGGTGTCAGACTCCCTGGAACTGGAGTGACAGTCATAAGGTGCTCCATGTGGGTGTGGGAAATAGAACTTGGGTCCTCTTCAGGAGCAACAAGTGCTCTTAACCTGTAATCCATCTCTCCACCCCAAGGCTCAATTCTTTAAGTAAAAATAAATAAGTCCATTTGGCCTCAGTAGTATGCAAATGTATTTTTATCAATGGTAAAATTATGTATACTAGAGAATTGCTTGAAATAATTTTATTATCAGTAAATGTTTAATTTTTTATCTGTTTATATTCCTATATATCCAAAAATTACATAAAATTTTTTCAGGAAAAATGGGATTGTGTGTAGGAAATTTTCAAAAAATTGGTTTATATTAAACCATCGTTATTAATGACACCTGGGACTTTTTATCACCTCCCTTTCTGTGTGACTCCCTTTAAATAAGCACATGTCATGTTAAGGCAGGCTGGAAGCTGCCACCTACAGAGGATGAATGTGCTACCAAGCTCCAGGCTTAGACAGATAATCTCTGCACATGGCTATGACAAAACTAGGTGAGAAAATGTTAACAGAAAAATCAAGTTTGGAACAACATCACAATCCTAGGCTGGGGTCAACGAGGTGAGACCACTCAGGACATGAATCAAAGATTTTAGCATCACTAAGGCAGGCTACCAGGGTCAGGGTTTTGGGGTCAGCAGAGGAAAAAAAACAAAAACCCAAAGCTTGATTCTAAATCCTCACTCTCTCAATATGCCCCAAGACCTGGTTAGGTGTTGCTGAATGCACCCTAGGGGTTCATGCAGTCTGGGGACCTAAGGAGACTGCAGAAAGATGGAGCTAGACAGTAAAAAGTGCAGAGAAATAAGCCAGACTGTGTGTTTGTTCTACCAAATGGACCAAATACTTTTGGTTGCAATGACACATCTTGAGGCTGTATGACTTGAACAACATGCATTTGCAAAGAGCATAACTTGTTTAACTTTAATATCTCACCGAATGTTCTGGGGGATCTTGGTAAAATGCTGATTCTAATTCAGCAGACCTGAAGCAGAGGACTGTGTTTCTGCAGCCCATCTCCAAGGGATTCTGGTCAGAGAAATTCTGGTGTAGCAAGGACTTGGGGTGGGTGTGGGTTGGGGGACGAGGTTGCTGCATTCTTAAAATAATCAAGCACCTTGCAGAAACCTGTCCAGTTGTCTGGATCTTCCCCGTTCTTTAGCTAATTTAAGGGGGCTTATTATATTTACAGAATGGTTTGATGCTCTTCAGAAAGGTAATTTTGCAAAGATGTAAAGGTCATGTAGTTTCATGTTCCTCGTCTTTCCCCACATCCTGTCCTATAGAAAGGACTGACAGTCTGAAGACAGAAATTAGGCTGGCATTGACCTAGTGAAGCAAGAAGCACACATACGTAGCCTGTTACCTGGGAACAGAGTAGCAATTCTTTCATAAATGAATGTCAATGAGGTATAATTTTCTGCTGTAGCAGAATTTCTACACCTGACAGTATTCCTAATATACTTTAATTAAGAGGTTAATCTGTTGTAGAAATTGCTTTTCTCTGAAGCCACCTGAAATCAATTTAAACTCAATTACAAGTGGTTAGCTATTGTTTATGTGGTTAAAGATTAGAGAATACATTTTTGCTTGTCAGGAGCCATCAGAGCAAATTTTGAATGTCACGATCAGAGGAGAGCTGAATAGTTGAGTGTTCTTTAATGGGCATGGAGAAACCATTAGAAAATGTAATCAGTCATATTTGATGACTTGACCTTGGGACTCAGCTAGAAAAGGGTCTAATCATGCCTGTCCCCTAAGTGCCACCAAGATTGCTCTGCTGAAATTAATTGATCATTACGTGCTTTCTGAGAGTCTAATATACCCTATTTGATGGAATATAAATTGCAAAAATAATCTGTAAATTATATAACAAGCTCCAGAATACATTTGCCCTCTGTCTCCTTAGCAGATATTAAATCTGACAGCTACTTTCAAAAAACGATCAGGATTGCTTAACTCTTTCAATAGTTTGGGATGCTCAAGTTTTACAAAGAAGAGAAAACTACATTTCAATGTATGTGCCCAGTATATTAATTTGAATTTTTGCACCATTTTCTTGAAGAGTGAAAAAGAGGAGGCCTAGAAAAGTTCTCTAGGGGCCTCGGGTGTATCCTTTTATTCAATTGCTTCATAAGGCTCTCAGTTGCTATAAAAAATATGGATGCTTGTTAGAGATTAGGAAGCTGTTTTGAAGCCTGTCTGCTTCAGTTCTAAGTGTAAGGGAGGATTACATAGCCCTCTAACAGGCCAACCACTTTGCTAGAATGCTAGCCAATTCTAGCCACTCACAAAGATAGTGTACTCTACTAGTTATTGGTAGGTTAAAGGTTACTAGTCACCCTATCAGGTGTCAGAGTGATGACTATAACTACCAAATCTGTTGTGTACACTCCGTTTGGATCCTTCCATTATGACATTATCACGTACGCATTTCACCCCACATTTGGCCAAAGTTACTAAAAGTCTCTCTCTAGAACTCTTCTTCTCCTAGGGAGGGCAAAACATTAGAAAAGAAGTTTCCTTTGGGCTGACACTTATGTTGCAAATAAACCTTCCAGGATTTTTTCCACGAATGTTGAACGGGTAACAACTGAGAAGAACTAGACCATCTGTTCTTGCCTAATTGGCATCATAAGGGAAGACCACATTTCTAGAGCCTTGGAAGAAGAACGTGGGATGAAGTAGACTGAGGATGGTGTTTTTCACGAGTCTGTTCCTTCCATGCCAGAACCGAGGGAGGCTTTCCAGGGGAGACACTCTGGGAACTGGACCCTAGAAAGCTAAACTCTTGGGAGCTGAATTAGGGATGACACTTATCTATAATGACTATAGTCATTATATTAGGCTTTCAGTTACACTATAAATCCAAATATTGGCTCATCAGTTGTGAGCTTTTAAGTGGATTTTTGAGCCTCTTAAGATGGTTAATCTTTACTGTCAACTTCACTGGGTTTAAAGTCACCATGGAAACAGACTTCCAAATGTGTCTCTAAGAACATTTCCAGATATGTTTAACCAAGGAAGGAATACCCAACCTGAACGTGGACAGCACCAGTCCCCGGGTTTGGAGCTAATAAAAGACAGAGCATGAGTGAAGTATGAGATGCCTCTGTCTTTGCTTCCAGAATGTTCAGGCAGTGTGACCTGATGATACCTTACACTTCTGTGGTCATGCCTTCTCTGAAACCATGAACCCAAAGAAACGCTACTTTCTTAGGCTGCTTTGGCCAAGTGCCTTGTCCCAGCAATAAGAAAAGTAACAAATATTCTTCTTAAAAATCTCAGTTCTCGCATCTGTAAAATGGAGACAATAATGAGAATCACAAGAGAAAAGTACATAGCAGACACAGTAGAGTACTGAGTGGGTATACTTTTTTTGCTAGTTTTTTTTTTTTTTTTTTTTTTTTTTTTTGCTGTGACAAAAATACCACAGCCAAAGAACCTGTGGATCAGGCAAGAAGCATATGCTTATAGTCCCAGCTCCGAGGAATAAAGTTAGCTTGAGCTACATAAGGAGAACTTGTCTCAAACCAAATGACCAAACGCAATGCAAAGGAGGGGGGGACTTTAGAAGTTTTTGGTGCCTCATAGCTACCAAAAGTGTAGCTTAATAGATTAGTTTACCTCAGGGCGGCCAAGAAGCAGAGAGACAGGCAGGGGAGGGAGGGAGGGATGCAGGAAAGGGATGGAGATCTCTCTCCCTGGTGAACTTTTCCCCTTTTATTGCATCTCGGCACTGTGCATATGAGACGGGTACCATCAACATTCAGGGCTTAGCTAATCTTTTCTGGAAATGCTCTTATCGAGATACTCAACTATGTGATTTATTGGTCTTGTAGGTGCTTCTCAAACTAATCACGCTCACAATCAAGATTAACCATTACACTAGCTAAGCTTTTATTCCAGTGAAGCAGCTTTGGTACCTGTCTTTTCTGAATTGTATTTTGCACAATCTGGGAAAGATTTTTTTTCTGCCTCGAAAAATGTTTTCTATGAAGAGTCATACAAAGATACTGAAATAAAAATGGATCTGATTCTTCACAAGTATACCAATGACCGAGTCTCTAGGAGTAGAGCTGGGTGAAGTATAAAGAAGAGTAGGAGAGGTCCAGGGTGTGGTCTGGCAGAGCCACAAACCAGCTCTGTAGGGTTGAGAGCAAGAATTCCTCCCTTCTGTGGCTCAATTCTTGTGTACAATAACAGGGTCGACCAGATGCCTAACTAAGGTAGTTTAGGGTACTGGGGGTGATGACCTTCTCTATTAGACTATTTACTGTCTCACCATCATGATGCAATAATCCACAACAGAGGGTGGTATGGGAAGCCATCCTGGGAAGTAGATTGGTGCATGTCAGTGAATTCAGGTTAAACCTCCTGTTTGCAATATATGATCATGTATCCATGACAATACTTGAGTGTCAACTTCACAGGGCAGGATTGGAAACCATGTTTCCATTTCTCCTCTCCTTTCTGTCCTAAATGATGCTGATAGTCACAAAAGTACCTGTGTGGTCTAAATACATGCTTTAGGAAATTTTGCTCAGCCCCAGTGTGTCCCACCTCTCCAGGATTCCTACTTCCAGAGTCACCTGAGACCCTTTAGCACGGTTGTCCTTTTGAGATACCCAACTCCTTGCCCCCTGGCTTGCTTCAGTCCTATGAGTAGCCATGAGTCATGTCTCCTTCTGTTAGATTTCTGCCCAGAGTCAAGTTTCATGCGATATAATATGGTGGCCACTAAATCTCAGGAAGGGCTTGCTCTTTGAACTTTAAACAACTTATAAGTGACAAGACAAAAGATTGAGTAGCCCTTTTGCTAAAGCCAAAGAAGAAAGCATTCTAGGACAAAGCTGCAAGGTGAAGGGATTACAGGGTGGGGTAGGACTGAGCAATAGACTGGTCACTATTGGGCTGTGTCCGTGACTAGTAGTAGCACTAAATGTAAGTTGGAACGGGGGCAACTGAGGTGGCCCTGCCTGATGCTCTATGATTCTATCCTATGCTAGATCTATACATTTTCCTGTGGTGGAGGCATCCTGGAGGGTGGGATGGGGCTTTGTGCTATCTGCCCTCTGCTATTTGCAGGAGGAAAGAGAATTGCCAGGGTCCCAGAGAATAGTGGTGTGGATACTTACAGACATTTGTAGCAACTTCTCTACAACTCATCTAAGGATAGAAGAATGTGTGAATGGTTTTACTGCCCTTTTGGCTGATTTCCCTCAGGGCATAAATTGCCATATACTCTGGATCTCTACAGTCCCAAGGTCTGGTGTTCTATCAGAAGAATTGTGCCTTTCACTCGTTTACATGAGACTTTGCATAAGCCATGCTAAGGAGGCTGCTGTGGGTGAGTCCTATATTGAAAGTAACCCTAACTAAACTGCATGCTGGAGACGTCTGCTAGAACCGTAGCTCTCTGACAGATTTCCTTGTGGCTTGGGAAGCTGAAGTCAGCCCACAATGCTGACTTCTTTGTGTCCTGCTGGTCAATGAATGACCTTGGAAATAGTCAAAGTCTCTATGTAGTAACTTCCATAAAGTTCAGCATCACCTTGCATTGAATCACTCACTCCAGGACCTGGCTACTGAATCAGAAGCAAGAATGGATACATGTGGAGAACGCGTGCAGACAAAGGCAATTCTAACTGAGGAAATAATCTCCATTGATTTAGTCACACAATGAAAGTTTTTACTCCTGTGTAAAGTACTGTAACAGCCAAAAGCTTTTTGCTTTACCCTCTAAAAGCTCACTTTAACTCCGTTTCCCTGGAAATAGCAAGCACATTCTGTCACATTGCGTTCTCCCTGTCAGTTGAATTTCTGGCATGGAATTTTGGGGTTGAATTGTTTCATCCAAAATTTTTTTCTTTAAATAGTCCATTTATTTGTTCCTTCTCTTCATAATTCCTGTATTTCTTCATTAAATGCACCAGCCAAATGCAACTGAAGGTATAAAATGTGAATTACATCACATGCAGATACAATAGGAGGTGTGGGTTTTTCAGTAAAACTATCAAAATACTTTACAAAAAAGCAGCCAAAACCACAATTTTCTCCATCTTATGTAACTATTATCTGTGCTTTCTTCTAAATGTTTATTTGCTCATAATAAACGTTAACACCATTTTTTTTTGGTTTGTTTTATGTTGTATTATCTCCTAACTTGCTACATGAGCTTCTTTTAGTAAGGATTGGAACATAATCTGTCCAATAAATGTACCATTGTGGCAGACTGAAAAACTGCTTTTAACACCCGCAGCCTGCCCACACACATCCTCTGCATGTGATTTTGCAGCTGCCCTCATGAGGGTGTGAAGAGAATTTTCCAGCACCTAGAAGATGGCTGCCATCGTTTTGGCCAACAGGATATAACAGACATGAAAGTCTCTGTTCCAAGCCTGGGCATCACAGAGTCTTACGTATTTATTGCCTCTGTGGAACCCTGATGCAGACAGATCACCACGATGAGAAAAAATCCAGTTGAGTCTTCTGGTAGGGTGAAGCCTCAGTTTTTTCTGTCATTGGATGTATTCCTCCTGAACCAATCAGACCCCAGGTTCCACAGGTGGATAAAAGAGTCCAGCTGAGACCAGAAGCTGGAACTCTAGCTATTGTGTAAATTGCATTAAAAAATTCACTTTTTAATTTAAAGAATTTTGGGGGTGACTTGCTATATAGCAATAGCTAACTAATATGGCTATTGATCTTATAACTATTTCTTTTTTCTTTTCAATTTGGGCCTTTTCAAACATTCTCTGTTATAGAAGAATGCTTTTGATTTGCATTTCCCTAATGATTAATGAATTTTATGAGGTCCCATTTGTCAATTCTTGATCTTAGAGCATACGCTATTGGTGTTCTGTTCAGGAACTTTCCCCCTGTACCGATGTCCTCAAGGGTCTTCCCCAGTTTCTTTTCTATTAGCTTCAGAGTGTCTGGCTTTATGTGGAGGTCCTTGATGGCTAAGATTAAAAATTCAGGAGACAGCAGGTGTTGGCAAGGATGTGGAGAAAGAGGAACACTCCTCCACTGCTGGTGAGGTTACAAACTGGTACAACCACTCTGGAAATCAGTCTGGCGGTTCCTCAGAAAACTGGGCACGCCACTTCCAGAGGATCCTGCTATACTACTCCTGGGCATATACCCAGAGGATTCCCCAGCATGTAATAAGGATATATGCTCCACTATGTTCATAGCAGCCCTATTTATAATAGCCAGAACCTGGAAAGAACCCAGGTATCCCTCAACGGAAGAATGGATGCAAAAAATGTGGTATACATACTTAATGGAGTACTATTCAGCCATTAGAAACAATGAATTCATGAAATTCTTAGACAAATGGATAGAGTTGGAGAACATCATACTAAGTGAGGTAACCCAGTCTCAAAAGATGAATCATGGTATGCACTCACTAATAAGTGGACATTAGCCTAGAAAATTGGAATACCCAAAACATAATCCACACATCAAATGATGTACAAGAAGAACGGAGGAGTGGCCCCTTGTTCTGGAAAGACTCAGTGAAGCAGTATAGGGCAAAACCAGAACGGGGAAGTGGGAAGGGGTGGGTGGGAGAACAGGGGGAGGGAAGGGGGCTTATGTGACTTTCAGGGAGTGGGGGGCCTGAAAAGGGGAAATTGTTTGAAATGTAAATAAAAAATATATCAAATAAAAAAAGAAATACAATGTAAAAAATAACTGCAGGTGACCTGAGAAAACTCAAAAAGAAGGAGAAGAAGAAGAAGAAGAAGAAGAAGAAGAAGAAGAAGAAGAAGAAGAAGAAGAAGAAGAAGAAGAAGAAGAAAAAGAAGAAGAAGAAGAAGAAAAAGAAGAAGAAGAAGAAGAAGAATGCTGTGCTATTGTCATTGTGGGGCATGCAGTGCAAGTTTTTGTTCGGTTTGAAGATAGAGGTAATTAGATTGTATGACCTGTAAACTTTTCAAAATACTGTGTGATTGAATGAGATTCTGGGGTTGTCTTTATAGAGTAATTATTACCACAAATGAAACAATTTATTTCTCTATAATTGTTTTGTATGTAGCTGCACTTAGGATCAGCAAACATTTCCCTGTGGAAACATTTGTGCAAGATCTATAGACTTGCAAACCAGGCAAGTGCAAAACAATACAACCAACCCATTTGTTTTAGGTGCTTTGGCTTACTTATTATTGTTACTGCCATTATTTGTGGTGTTTTGTTGTTACTGAGGTCACACTAAACAGAGAATGGCTCGTGGTTTCAGAAGGTTGGCTTTATCGTTGCTTAGATCCATGCCACTGAGCACAACAGCTCACTGTTGGAATCTCCTCACAGAGAGCTAGCCCTGCAAGGTTCTGTAGGCAGACAGCAGTGCAGGAACTTAGTGCCAAAGGTGCCTGCCACTAGTGACCTCCCTTCAGCTATGCCCTACCTCCTTATAGCTTACTCCAAAGTGCCCCCAAAATAACGCTCCGTCTGGAGAGCAATTAGTCAAGTTTCAGGCCTTTCCCATCCAAGCCTTAGTGACTGACCCCATTCACTGAGACGTGAACGTAAGGTTAGCAAATGTGTACATTTGAAAGATGTTCACAGGGTGATGCAGTTCCGCAGCAGCGGCCCAGACACACTGTCCTTAAATGCCTATGTTATGTCCATCACCTTTATTAACACTGTGAAAGGTGACCCTCTATTGTTTTTCTCAATTATCAGTTGATAGAACCCTATCCCAGGAAAGCCTTCTGCTCCGATGGAGCTGTTTTCCTTCTTGTTGCCCTGAAGATCTTTAAACAAAACACTTGTCCCTAAAACCAGCCCTCTGTTGTCTCTCAATTTCATTCCTTAAGTTCCCAAGAACCAGGAGCCACCGATTCAGTGGCAATTCTTCAAGACAGTGAACGTCCTGCCCGGCACCCTAACGCTCGAGTTAAGCCCACCTGAGGAGAGAAGAAAGGCCTGCTTCAAACTCAAAGACACTCTGTGTTTCCCGTGTTACATAAACAGAGTACTGTTTCAGAATAAGGGCCTCAGTTCATGTATTCAGTCAGAAGCTTGGCAGTGCTTTTCCTTCTGTCCTGGTCATAGGACTGTCTGAAGAAACTTCAAGTTCCTGATCTGGGTTTTTTTATTCCCTTACCCTAAATGAGTACCTCAGCCAAAATTCTACTTAGGAGTGGTACCCAAACTCCAATCCAGTTGCTAGTTCACTCAGTTTTGGAATTGGATATTGGGTTGTCATGGTGGAAGTGGATTATATCTGTTCTCCAATCCAGACCCTCTCCTAAGCAATTTTACACTCTTTAGAGTTTGAGGAGGGTCTTTTATAGGGATTTGTAACCTTGGATGACATTGGGGATATATATATATATATATCAGGACATGTTAAGGCCCATTAAGGGAGAGCTATTTCTTCCTGGTTAAAAGAATGGTTAAAAGAATACCTCTGGGTAGAGACATGATATTCAGATCTGCGATAAAGACTCAAATGTTACATACCATTGTCTCTTCCCTTAGGAGAGAATCCAGCTGGCCTTGTCAATCACCTGCCCAGGAGTCCAGCCCTCCAGAAAAACTGGTCCATCTGAAGACAAGCTAAGGAGACTAGCGGAGTCTACTACACTGCTCGGAGTCTGTCTGCTTTTCTGAGTTACTCAGAAAAGTGTAGCTTTTCTATTTCTTTTGGATCCTGATCAAAACCTGAGCATGCTTTCCCTGCACTCGGGGCTTTCTCGTTCATTTTCTAAGCTCCCCACATCTTCCTCAATGTTGCTGTGTGTCTGCCACACAGCGGCTTGTCAACCTCCATCACTGCATCTGCCGGCTTTCCTGGGCTGTAAGTCCCAAACCAGCCTTCTCTCATCCTTTCTATCTTCCTCTTCCTGGTAGCTGCGGAAATTTACATCTTGCCTACCCTATTCTTATTTTTTTTCCAAGCTCATAAAACTGTCCCAAGAGTCCTCGGTTTCTAAATTCTTTTTATCAATGAAACTAAGAGCCCTGCAGAAGGAACCCCAGTTCTTCTGGTAACAGTGTGGTCTAGTGACACCAAGGCAAAAGGGCTCTGTGTCCCCCTCTGCACCATGAATGGTCCCCTACGTCTACTGCTCTTCCACACTTTGCAGGATTTTTCCTCCACAGCACTGCCCATGAAATCTGGAGCTATTTTGCACTTTGAGACTGGTTGGGATGGTCCAAGTGATGATGTAAAATTAGGGAAATTTGTAGAATTGTATAATTTATACTGGCCTTGTCACCATATAACAAAATTGTGAGTCCTTGAAGAGTTTATTAAACCATCATGTCATATGTCTCATCAACGGTAAGAATTTAGATGAGCTCCGATTTCTCAAATAGGAATCAATAATTTTCTAAAACACCCTTCAGTGTTTTTGAGTTGCTTCTCTGAAAGTGATGTCTAGTGAAGCATCTCAAATTAGACAGATTCACAAATATGTTTTACTGAAAGAAATTAGAACCTCAAGATGTTCTCTGAAGCAATCGCATTAACTCATCCTTTTCGTTGCTTCATGGTCAGAGATTTTTCTGGTAATAAGGTTTCTGTTGTGCTACTTCTGTGTGGCTTGCTCCTCTACCAGGCCTTTCTTTGCTGTCTAAATAGAAAAATGTGTGCATAGCCTGGTGCAACAGAATAGTGGTTAGGACCACGTGGAAGCCCTAGGGGTCTGTCTTCATGGCAGAAGGACATCTAACAACACGTCTAAGAGGAGAGAATCCTGAGCTGAAGGATTTGGAGGAGAGAAAGAATTGAATCTGAAATAATGCCAAGAATTATAAAAGCCATGTTGATGTTAACTACTGATGGCCACTGAAATTCATTCATTCACCCACTGGAGTTTGATTAGTGTCACTTACGTGTTCTGTGAACCAGGCAGCAATCTGCGTGTTGGGAATAGAGCAGTGAAGACAGATAAATCCCTCATCTAACATGGAAGTTCGCATTCTTCTATGTGGAGATGCAAACAATGCGTTAACATGTATCATGTCAGCTGGTAATAAGAGCCCAAAGTTAGAATGACAGTGACAAACTGAGAAGGAGGAAAAATGCACATGCACACATACACACACACACACACATACACACACACACACAAATACACATATACTTTCACATACATACATACCACACACTCAGACACAAAAACACACACCTAAGCATACATATACCACACATACACATACACACATACCTATGTATACACATACACACACATGCATATATACACATACACATATGTACACACACACAAAGATACATAGACACATATACAAACAGACACACATACATATACATACACACATATACACATACACACAAAGACACACACATACACACATACAGATGTACACATACACACACATATACACATACATAGACACAGACGCACACAGACACACATACAAACACATACACATACACGCATATACACACATATGTATACACATATACACACAGACACACATATACACATATACACATACACACATATACACACATACATACACACATACACACACAGACACACATACAAACACATACACATACACGCATATACACACATATGTATACACATATACACACAGACACACATATACACATATACACATACACACATATACACACATACATACACACATACACACACAGACACACATATACACAGACACACATACATATACCTACACATACACATGCAAGCACACATACACATATACACGCATACACATACACACATGGATGTACACACACATGTATATGGATAGAGTATAAATATGAAGTCTGGGAATGAAATTTTGAGACCATTAACTTCTTTAGAACAATGAAAACATTTACAGCTGTTTGGGGCCACAGCTCTGATCTGTGCATCTCAGCTTGGGCAATCACCCTGCTGTGTATTTCTACACCATTAGCCATGGCACCTGGGAGAAGTAGCATGCAGACTGTGACCCTGGAGGTCACCTTGCCCTTCACTATTTGGGGCGGATGACGTCAGTAGGCAAGGCTGGCATGAGTCAGTGGTGTGTTCCTGCCTTTGTCAGCTCCTGCTATTGTTTTTCTCCTCACACTTTAGTTAATCATTTGTTTGAGTTAAACTCACCCACTCACACGTTTTATTAAGTCTCTCCCCACAGTTTCATCTATGCCAACTCCACTGGGGAAAGGAAGGTGGAGTGTATGTATCTATTAGCACTCTGAGGCCTGTGTTCTTTATATCCATCCTACACTTAAGAAGCCAACACCTTGGAGTGAGGGACCATAATGACTGAACACTGTTTGGAAGACAGATCCAAAGTTATCTCCAGGCCCAGGGGCAGAATTTATCTTTCTGCATGCAAGGAAATGCAACTATAACAGCTTGGTTCTGTGAATGTGTTATGGAATGGGAAGGTTCCATACTGAGTTGTTAATTTGAATCCACACCTTAGGATAACAGCAGGGAGGATAGCCAGGATTGCAGGAGAAATGAAAAAAAGGTACAGACCAGGGATCACCAGGATTTCAAAGACTCTGGTTGCTTGCAAGTTTCTTTGTAGCCCAATGCTTCTGAGTTGAAAAGTCACTTCCAAGATGCATGTATGTGAAGGGAGGGCCTTAAGAGAACCCTACTCCCTGTTTGGGGTGAGTGCAAACAGGAGAAGACCCTTAGCAATGCTTTCTTTTTCTTTGATTTCCCCCAAAGTGTCTTTCATAGCTTTGCAGCAAACGCAAGCAAGGCAAGCCTTCCAGATCTTGCCTGGCTCCCTCTGCATGGAGAGCCTTTCTTCTACCTGGCCCTTCGGAGGACTTTGCCCTCAAACACCAAGAAAGGCCTGATCTCACTGTTGTCCACAGCCCACTTCTGACCAGACGCCAAGTGAAATTTCAGCCCAGACTAGAGTCTTTCAAAGCCAGGCCGAGCCAAAGCTGGGCCCAGCTTGCAGGAACTACTAATGACTTGCTGGTAGCCACCCAAGTCTGAGAAGCCTACAAACACTTGAAATAGGGCCTTGGAATTGGAAAAGAAGTTTCTTCTCTTCGTTCATCACATCACCATCTGGAGAGCTTTTATAATCCTTCTTGCACTATGATTATATTTTTTTATGCCATAGAGTCTGCTAATTAATTGTAATTATCAAGAACAGGAAATTTCAGTATGACCAGATCATGTTTATCCAGAATAGCAAAGTTGGGGAACTGTTCTTTATGAGAAATACTTGGAACTGTAGGATTTTAAAAAGCTGGGTAGAGCTTCAGAAATGAGTGAGTTCAGATGATTTCTATCGTACTTTAGGAGACAGGAGTAAGCGGCCTACATTTCAGGACTGTCTAAGTATTTGAGTGAGAGAGCAATGGCTTCCATCTTCCGAGTCTGGTGATGGCCATGTGTCCCCCAACCTGATGACTAGGGGCACCCAAAAAGGTCACTTTCTGCTTCTGGGTGGAATCATCAAACTTAGGATGGAATTTAGTCAAGTGTCTCATTACATCACTTTGTCTCTGTTAAACTCCAAGTCTTTTTGGACATAGTGTTCTATGTGACATGAAGCAATAAATTCTCAAGAAGAAAAGCTAACCCAAACAACTAGCTGGTGTTTCAGAGAGAGAGAGAGAGAGAGAGAGAGAGAGAGAGAGAGAGAGAGAGAGAGAGAGAGAAAATAGAAATATGAGTGACTTAAACTTTAGAATTGAATTAAGTGGCTGTTCTTGCCTCCTGTGACACCCACAATCATGTCTAGACGACATTGCTCCATGCTGGGATCAGGGTGTAAACTCTCTGGACATTGGTGGCATCGCTGTCATATGACTTACAGTGCTTTGGCCTCACTTCTAGAGTTAAGGAAAACTTTTTGTAACTAGTTCGTAAATGGGTCTTTTAAATAGTTCTTATTTATCATTTCATGTATTAAAAACGTTGTGTGTGAAATCTCAATGTGTAGGACAGACAAGGGCAACATCTTATGTTTCCCGTGACCATCTTTCTCTTACCACGAACAAGAAATGGAAAATCTAGTCAGTCTTAAAACAGCATCAGCATACAACTCATTCCTATGCAAATACTGCCTGGCTTGCTGACATCAGCCTGGAGTATCAGTGGCTCTGCATATAGGCATAGATTTATACCATCCACAGTGTCTCACCTGGACCTTATGAGACATGTGCTATGCTATGTGTGTGTACCTGTGTCTGTGTGGTGTATGTGCATATGTGCACTGGACTCTGCATGCATGTATGGAGACCATAGGTCAGCGTCGGGAGTCTTCCTCTGTTTTTCTCTATTTATCGATTGATTGATTGATTGATTGATTGATGGGTTGGTTGCGACAGGGTCTCTTAGTGAGCTTGGGGCTTACTAATTCAGCGAAACTGACTAACCAATAAGCCTCCAGGGGTTCCATGTCTTTATGTTCCCCAACACTGGGCTGCAAACATGTACCACCATGCCTGTCTTTTTCGCATAGTTTCTGCATAATACACACACACACACACACACACACACACACACCATGTCAATAGCTTTGTACTGTCTATTGGTTGAACTTCACATTACAGGCACCATACCCTCCTCCTTGAACTTTCACTTTACTGGCCTTGAGGTCATAGTTCTTCTGGGATCTCTGTCTCTTTGCTTGTGATTTTCTACCTTTTCATATGTCCCATTATAGACAGGGACTTTCCAGCAAGGTCCCATGTCTGTGCCTTAATATTCTATCCCCAGAATAGAACCTGGCACAAATTCAGCATCCAGCACATATTTTTTTGTGTGTGTGTGAATGAATAGGAAAAAATGTAAACTGATCGGTGAATGTGATTTGCATTGAACTGAAAATCAAATTTGCTCTGATTATCAGTAGGCGATACACTCCAAGTTTCAGTCATTTCGGCACCACATGTAGAAGGACATGGCATGAGTCACAGACATCAAGTCCTGCTTTGGAGAACCATCAGAAGCAGGCAGTGCTGCGAGAATATGCAATAACCACAAAACGAGGTTGCTTAAAAGAAGTAAACTGAGGCACGAGTGTGCTTCCTGGATTCCTTGCCTGCTCGTCTGACTCATCCAATGTAGTCTGTTCATATTTCTGAGATTTTTTGGTATGTGTTCCTTTGGACTTATAAGTGCTGACGATCAAATGCCCAAATGATCCCTGCCACCTACACAGGAAGGACAAAAAAATTATCAAAGCCTTACAGTCTTACCAAAGGATCTAGTCTGTGACTTTTAAGATCTCCTGCTCTCTCTCAGGATTCTCTCTTCCTCTGGGGAGCCTCTTACACTCAGTAGCAATTGTTATTCTGTTCTGGGAGAACACCAAGAGCTATGCTGTGAGGCAGTCACCATCCTTGGAGCAACTGTTCTTGCTGGCACACAACACAATACGCTAGCTGGATCTGGGGAGTCAGGTACCGGTATTCAGAGAGAGCTCTGTTTTTCACTTCTCATGAGCCCTTTGTTGTACAGACCATTGTTTGTTATTATACTTCCAGGGCCGTTCTGCCTCCAGGCGCCTCCAGAAAACACTTAGAATTCTCTGTCCTGGATTATTCTTGCCCTGTACTTCCAAGTTAATCAGAGTATTTTTTTTTCAGTTTAACTTCCATTGTCTCCTAAAGTCTGCCCACTCACTACTCTACAGGAGACTTTAGCATTCATAACTTAGCAGAATCAAGTTCTGCGAGGAGGTTGCTAAAATGCAGGTAGATTTTTGAGCTCGTCTTGAAGAAGCTATGCATTTTAAATCTGGCTGCTTCTGATGCAGGCACTTCCCTGACTATACTGAGAAACATTTAGATTGTAACCACCAATAGTCGTTCTGCATTCATTCATTCATTCATTCAGCCACACACACACACACACACACACACACACACACACACACACACACACACACCTTTCTTTAACATCAAAGCTTTAATAACAAGGGTTGTATTTGACAGGAACAATTGATTCGTGGGTTATGTTTACTGTCATTACTTATGAACTATTGTTTTCTAAGCCTCCTTAAGGATAAAAACAGGCTCGTGTCTACCCTATACAGGTCTAGGAAGCAGCTTGGAGTGAAAGGCTTATTTGGCTTATCACTGGGTAATGTAGAAATGTGAAAAAAAAATTTCCCTTACACTCAGACAAGGAAAGGAAATGCTTCTTTGTGCCTTTGTTCAAAGATGCTTTCTACAAGTTGGACTGAACTGTTGGTAGCACATTGCTGCCACATATAAACAGGGGGAAAGCTGAACCAGGTCCAGATAATGGCCACATGTGGTTGAAGGATGCTAAGTTCACCTCTGCTTAGAGCCGGAGGTCTGAGCAGGTTGTAGCTCGAGGACTCTAGCAACAGTGTGTCTTATCTCCAACGCCATCAGTTCTCTTCAGTCCTGTAACTCACAGTCTTGTCAATTAGACTGAAATGCAACTGTTAGACTGGGCCCTGTATACGGCTTCATCCTAGTAAATCTAAGAATTTGTGTACACATGGAAGCCCGTTCTCAAGATCACTAAAAGTTCTCCGGGAAGCATGGTTCATTGTTGCTGACCTTCCTCCATGACAGTTGGATACCCAGGGGTGTGCTGCATGGCTCCAACGCTGCTGCTGCCAGCAGGTCCTTCAGTTACCTTTGCCACCTGGCCTGCCTAGCCCTGTGGATACCGGAAAAGCTAGAGGCCTTGCAGCTGAGATTGATCCTACGTTTGTGTCGTGTGATTTGTGCCTATTTAGCCATTCATTTTTGTTCTTTCGTAGGCAGGTGCTGTGGCCTCTTTTCGGCTATGGTTGGTGGTTCTTCTTTCCTGTCTGGCCACCACCTTTCTTTCTTCTCTTCTGCTTCAAACAACAATGCTCTGTGGTAGGAGGAGTCGGCTATTTCGATGAAGACATAATGACATAATCCTGAGCACATGAAATTTGACATAAGATAGGTGTGGATTGTCAACCCGGCTCTCCTCGACACTGGCTCTTTGAACTTGGCTGATAGTTTTCTGTTTTTCTCTCTATGAAAAGAGCATTATGTAATAATAGGCAACCAAACTGACTCACAGATGATGCTTCTCACTGGCTTTCTTTTCCTTCCTTGCAGTCTTTTCACTCTGAGGAAGCAGCCACAGCCACAGCTTTCCTGCCATAGGAATTATCAGTCGGTGTTGGAGATGTTTGCTCTCTATATCCTGTCTTCCTTCTCCTGTCCTTCCTCTGTGGTCCATGCTCTCTTGCCTTTAAAAATTATGGTAGGCAGATGTTTAGTGAGTAAGATAGGCAAGAAGTTCTCCCAGCACTGATGCAAAGGGCTTCCATGGGCCTACAAGCTTAGGTAGCAACATCCTCACAGTGTGAGCTGCAAACCACATAAAACCTCAATTCTGGGAAAACTAGGCAGGCCAACCCCATTGAATAACCCAGAGCCTGGAAGGGTTCCTTGGAAGAATTGGTTCTAGTTTCTAATAGCTAGCTACATCCCCTTCTGTTAGCAACATTGCAGGTCAGGGCCAGTTCTGGCTTTAATCCCATTGGTTGAATCCTTCCTTGTCAGGCAGTTTATGCATGATGTAATAGACCTAACTATCAGAACAGCCTTGGCTGTAAGACTATCGCCCACTGAGACTCAGCTGAAGGATCTCTGAAGGTCGACAGCTAGCAGAGGTCCTAGCTGAAATTTGAATCAAGTTCTGACTGGACACAAATATGGACTTGCATGGGTAGGTTCTCCTGTCTCTGAGAAATCAAGGAATCCCAAGGTCCAACCAGGTGTCAGATCAGCCTGCAGGGTCTGTAGGATTGAAGACCATTGGAATTGTCTGGGCCACCATTGCCCTATGGAGTCTCATACAGGGTGAAGAGAAGGCAGTTATAACCATGACACCATAAAACTGCAATGTCTGATCATGATCCTTTGCCTGCCTGTTACTGTTCCAGTGTTGATTGATAAATTACATTTTCAAAGATTACATCAGTAATTCATGCTTTATTACTCTTGAATTAGTATAATGCCTCAAATCATCTTGTTGTAATTTGGCATAATTATCTGTAATTAAAAATAAATTCCTGTAGGGTGAGAATATTAATTCCAATTCTAATCTCTTTATTTCAGTGTGGCTTTGAACAAACCAAGGCTCAACTCTTATGCAACAGAGCTGAGCACAGCCTATGGCGGGAGCTTCCCTTACTCCAGAGTGTCTGTGCTTTGTACTCTTTTGCTGAGCTCCAGCCCTCATCCAACATTTTTGACCTACTTAGTGTTCTTACAGGTACTAGCTTGCATTGTTGTTGTTGTGGTTGTTGTTGTGTTAGATTAATTCACTTCAAGATTCCGAGGAAAGCTGTGGAAGGTATTCAAGGGTAAACTTCACTCAGGCACATATGTCTAGCCTGTGAGCTTCTGGCTTTTCTCCTCCCACAGAATGACCCTCACCTGCCATCAGCATTAGCACTACTGGAAACATGTTACATCTCTGAGGCTGAGAGGGTCAGGAATCTCCTTTTAACCGGGCTTTCTGTGTTTCTGATGGCTGGGAGTTTTAACCACCCTGGTGGAATGAAGAATCCTGCTCCGGCAGATACTCTTGAATATGCTGGAAGCTCTCTCAGCACTCAGACGACAGAAAGGGGAACAGATCCTTGCAACTCTGAACTTGTTGCCTTCCCTGGGTGTTAGCTTCTGTGGGAGCAGGGTGGAGACTGATGGCACTATCACCTTCCAGGTGCCAGGGTGGAGACCCAGCTGGGGACGCCCCCAGGGAAACACTCCCAGGTGTGTGAAAGCATTAAAGCAGATTCAGGAGGTGACAGAAGAGGCTGGCTTCTCTCACAGGGAGCATACCTACGGTGAGCTGGCAGTGCTGCCCACTTGTCTCAGCCTGGGGGACCTTTGCAGGCCACCACTGCAGAGATAGAGTATGGAGACAGATAAGGCAATTTGCTGCTCAAGGTGTCTAGCAATACACTTACAAGGTTGCTTTCTAAACGGTTCCATGAAAGAAATGTTATTTCTCAGCCAGATAAATGTATTTGGAGCTGATATTTTAGTTATGTCCCCTGCTGAAGCTTTATTATGTGAGGAAGACATTACTAAGATTCCAAAAGAAGTTCTCACCTTAGCCCAATTCCCTCTCGAGTAAATGTTCCCATGCACATGTTTACTGCCATAATTAATCACCACACGGCCTTCTTTTAGTTGGTGTACTTTGTTGGTACACAGATACATATATACATGTATTATTCATTCATCAAGCTTTTGAAGCAATGCACAGAAATCTGACCTGTAAAGAGCAGGGCACCATGTATTCCTTTCTCAGCCATACAGTGAAAATATGGGTCCTTCCATCTTCTTTGTATAAAGAGGAATGTGTGACTGCATGAGACAAGTTCAGGGAAGTAAACTCCCATGACTCACTTTCTCTGTGAGGAAGGCTCTGCTCTGCTCTCCACCTGCTGGTGGTTAAGGTTTGTTAGGGTCAGGGAAAATGAATGATTCCATTCTGAATGTTAACAGTAGAATTACCTGCCTATTTTCTGGGTAAAACACCTGGGAGCTGTTTGCTGATGGATCTGCTCTATGCCCAGCTTCTCTATTCATCAGATATTTCGAGTTCCTTCTCTCTGATCTCTTTATCTCTTCATGGGTTTACTGCTCCAATGCTGAGGGCTGCTGCTATTTCATATCCGTATAAAAAGTTCAACTTTCTTGCATTTTTCCTTTCTCAGTTGTGATTCATCCCCTTGTTCTCAGAACAGGGTAGGGCAGAACAATTTCTGTTTCTTCTAAAAGTACAGGTTGGTCTTTAAGTTTCACCCATTTTCTAGTTCCACTAACTCCAACTGTAGACTTCCTCTATTAACAGCTGCATGGCTCAACCAGGCTTCTAATAAGACAGCAGCACAGGTACTTGAGTATCTGATTAAGTTCTGCTTCCACTACCTGATCCCTCCACTTCCCAAGGCAACTAATTCCTTAGACTTGGGGCAGGCACTGGGCAGGAATCCAGTATCTACTGAGCTTGTAGCCTATGAGATACTGACAGAAAAACCATACCCCATTCAGGTCAGGAAATGGTTAACTAGGATAGCTAAAATTTATCTTTGAGGGAATTGAAGTGTAGTTGATGGCTGGTGCCAACTAGCTCTGTAAGCATAACCCGCGAAGAAAGTCCAGGACACTGCTGCAACCTGATGGCAGCCAAGACTTTTTAAGGGAGAAACATCATGAGGGCAGGGGTGGGGATTGGGAGCTGGGGGGTTGTGGGGCAGTACTGAGTCTTGCATGGCCACTTCAAAAGGAACAGTGTGACACAGTTCCCACCCCTCGAGCAGACCCCATGATAATTAGAAGCAGCATGAGTCTGAGAGGCAAGGGTGTGTCTAATGTTCTTAGCAAAATGGTAAATGCTATGACCTTCAGGACAGCCTTTAAGGCTGTGGGAAAGAACTCTGAAAATATGAGTTCAAGAAATTGTGATTTCTCAACTATGCGAAGTATAAGGATGCAATATTAATAGTATGAGGGGCTTCATGGACCTAAAAGAACAAAGGAAGCTGCACTAATGATCCTTTTTGTCAGAAAGATGCACAGGCAGGTAGATTTCTGAGTTCAAAGTCAGCCTGGGACAGAGCAAGTTTAGGTCTAGGTGTAGAGGGAATGGTAATCTCAGGACAGGTTCCCACCCAGCTAAACTTATTGTTTGTGCTTACGAAGGCAGGCAGATCTCTGAGCTCATTTGCTACATTAAAAAAAATTCTACTTACTGTCTCTAAGAATCAAGGGGCTAATGTCATAAAAAGCTGATTCCTGGGATAATCAGAAGGGAACCTGGGGTAATGATTGAATTGACATGTAAATAAAAGACTGGGCTTTGGTCTGAGCTATAGAGCTATCCACACAGTTGTCTGGAGAGCCAGCTCAAGCAAAACCCAGAGATGTCAGTTTGTACCAACATTTAACATGGAGTTGTTTCTTTGCTGCTCCCAAACACATCTTCCTCCAAGCCGAGGCTGGTCTTTGGCAGGAGTTGGGGAGAGGTGTGGTGTTTGGTGGCTAGATTAGCCTTGATGCCTTTCATCCATCTCCAGTACTTTCAGGATTTTCTTTTCCTCTTGCTGCTAACAAAGCTCACCAAGGCCTCTCTCTTGGAGCACTTTCATTGGTCTGTGCCAACAATTGTGTCCATGGCTCCCCAAAGTGCTTGCCATGGCTTTCCTTGACATAAGCCACACACCTGTCTATTCTTTACCAAATAGCTGTGTGTACAGCTGTGTCATGGTTAATTGCATGCAGGAAGCTCTGGCCTCCAGATCCATATAGCTGATGTGACAGAAGGAAGGCAGCAATGTGGTCAGAACTGAGAAGCATTCCGTTCCCTCCCCAATCCCAAGCCTCCACAAATCTGTTGTAAGACAAACAAAAAAGTTTATTTCTAATTCATGGAAAGGACATTACCTGACTCCCAGAGGTCGCACTCATGGGTCAAAGCTAAGGACAGGCCAGCCAACTAACTCCTCATTGTTGCCAACAGCCTTAGCTCTAGTTGCTCCTTGGACAGTCTTTGTCAGTCATGCTGCTGTCTGACTTTTGGTGTCATTTAGTTTTAGACTCATTGGTAGAGAAAGCATGAAGGAGCTGTATATGGAAGATCAGAATTTATTTATAAAGCCAGTGCTGGAGAGGAGATTCAGAAAAAAAAAAAAGATGCTAAGGACAGTACCCAGCAGTGTAGGCACATTTGATTAAGAAAAGACCATTGCTAAAAATAAAAAAAGAAAAGAAAAGAGAGAGAAGCCATTGTTGGTCTCCTCAGAGCCAAAGTCAGAAGGAAAGAGTAATGAGCAGAAATATGGTCATGTTAGGTATTAAAGATTCAAAGTAGCTAATGACAAGATGCACGAACAACACAGCAGCTTTAGAAATGTAAAACTTCAGCTGTTGGCACCATCCTTAGTATTTCAGAGAGCTAAGAAAGAGGGGTTTTAAGGGGTTAAACTGCAAATAAGAGAGAAAATTGGCAAATTCAAATGGGAAGCACTGTAACTGACAAATCTGAAAAAGAAGATGGGGGGTTATTGACTGTCTGGGACAAGACAGGTTTTCCCACTGGGGAGAGAATGTTTGCTTCTGAGCTTTGTGAACTCTGAATTTTGTCTAAATTTAGTGTGTTCTTTCAGAATGGATGGAATCTGAAAAAAATATAGACTTACCAATAGTAGCAGTAAACATGCCCCTATAGTAAATGTTTGTTGTAAATACCTATGCCACTGTTTTTTCTTTCCAATTTTTTAGGAATAGCTCTTATGAAATTACTACTTCAAGTCTATGTAAAGAAACTAAATTCACAGAAAATTGTGTGTGGCCCTTACTAAATATTGTTTGCAAGGGTGGATATGATCACTGAGAACATGCTTCTGTCTGTAAACCCCATGTGCCTGAACCCTCTACTCTTGCAGAGACCTCAAGATAGATTCTGTCTATATCCTGCATCCCAACCTTCTTAGGATTCTCACTAAGTGCATCCATTTCCATTTCTCAAGCTGGAAATATTTGTTTTTGACTGAATACTTAGACACTGAGCAACCCTTGAAGGAAACCAGGGAAAATATTTCAGATCCTCGAATTTAAAATACCATATCTTCTTTCTCCTATTGTCTTCAGTTCTATGTCTCCTAGTGACTTGAGTTCCACAAGGATTTGTGGTATTTTTGCCTCCTTAGGTTAATTTGTATTGGGAGTGCCAAAATGTCCAAACTCTCTTAATTCACTGGAGGTTACCATCTTGTGTCTAGTCCCCAACCTGTCGTCTCAGTCTCTTCTAGCTAGTCAGCATCCTCTTCCATAATCAGACTTCTTTCCTTATAGCACCTCCTATAACTCAGAACTGTGTAGTTTCTTTTTTTTATAGTTTACCACAGATCCATTATGTTTATTTGAAGGGAAAGCTTTCATGTGTACTGCAGCTGGCTCCTTCTTTTAAACTCCTACTTACTACCCACTCTACCCACCTGGACTTCTAAATATTAGTCAACTGTGTGGAAGGAAAATGATAAAATATTCTGGGCTGGACCAATTGTATGACTCTTTGCAAATAAGAACTAATTGTCTAAAAGAGAAATTAAACTCTGAGGGTAGTGAGAGATTAGTAGTAACACTGGATCAATGACCTTTAGAGCTGCAAAGACATTGGCAAGACTTTAACTTTCCAGATGTGGCTTGGGGGAAGGAAACTAATTTTCTCCGGATCATTTAATTAGCTAATGAAGGTCTCCTTCATTCCTAGACAAGACCCCACATGTAACGCTTTCTCTTTCGGTTTTTGGTTTCTACTACAATAATGTAGACACACCTATAGTCATTTCTATGTGCAATGTAGTAACATGTATGTTACACTTATCTGGATGCTCCAAGACAGAATCTCAGGGGTTAGACCAGGGAACCCAAGACCAGACCTTGGCTTTCATTATTTTTCCTCTATAAGGCACTGCACTTTCAAAGACTGACCCCAGGTTTCATAACAACTAGAAAAGAGACCTGGTGGATCTCCCACATCTTCATAGCAGAAATAAGGCTCCACCTTGAAAGGGAAGTGTGCAGGTACCAGGCTACTGCCCTCAGTTCCAGGCCTGTGTCTTTGAGAAGAGCTCAGCAAACCTAGAAACTGCTTTTGTTTGTGAGTTGAGGTGAAGGAGGAGACTGGCTTGAAGCAGTACCTGGTGCATTCTCTGGGGAGCTGTGAGTCAGGCTTGCAGCATGGCCAGTTGGAGTCCTTGATGCACTTGGAAATGATTCAAGGACACAGCTAAGATCTCAGAATGCCAGACAGGAGCAAATCACAATCCCTGGCAGAGAGTGGGACCTGTATTGGTGGCAGGAGGTCATCTTGACTTGTATAGCAGCAGAGTCACCGCTATCAGCAAAAGAGAAGGAGGCAGGATTCATTTCCCTGGAATCAGTCCCTGTGTGAGGACACTGACAGCCATGGTGGTAGGAGCCAGTGGTCCAGGATATCCGATAAGGCTCTACAAAGTTCACTAATGGGTTGGGTGAACTGGTGAGTGGCTACCCATCTGTCTGATACATAAAGTGGCAGATCTAGGTAGATAAGGTAGGTGGCAAATAAGGTAGAGCCCTCCCTCACCTACAGTCTTACTTGAAATAAAAAAAATGAATGCTAGAGCTGCCTCTAGCCCCTCCACAGGAAGCATCCATTTCTGAGTTCAGCTCAGGTGTTCCTTCCTTCATCTTGATGCCCCTGGGGAGTGAAATATTGGCCAAGTTCATGCACATGGAGACTAGGGTTCTCCTAGTCTCCCAAGGTTAGGCAGAGCTCATAACAGTGCTGATTTTATGTCTCTTCCAAGCCTGCTGTTTGGCAGGAAAATACAAATGGAGAAGCAGGATGTCACTTGGATCTTTCAGGCACCAAAGATTTGGAAGGGTACTTCTGCATCTGCCCTCCTGCAACATATGTAGAAATTGGAGTCACCGAACAGAGAGCAGGCTTTCGTGAATGACAGGAAAAGTCCCTGCAGGAGACCAACAGGCAGGGACAGACAGAACAGTTGCCTTCCTCCAGGTAGGCCAAGAAGCACAGTTCATATGACAGAGAACACTTTTGTTGGTCTATTTGTTGCCTGGGGTCTTTCAGGCCTTCTTGTTGGGAAGGTAATATTGAAAGAGGGCATCTCTAAGTGGGTGATGCATCTAGACGGGGTTATAAGGAGTTAAGTAGCAAGAGGCTTGATACAATGGCAATACTTCCTGTCCGTCATGCTATGGCCCCGATTCAGGAGTATTGGATGATAGGTGCTTCTTGCGTGGCAAGAAACAGGATACAACAGAGGGCATCTGTCCGATGAAGCCCCAGCATGATTATGATTGGAGGAGACCCCTGCTGAAGACCTTTGACTCTGAGGACCCCTAGTCGCCATGTGCATGAACTGTATTGTGGTTTCTCATGAAGATGCTCAGCCAACCTCAGCTCCTGCTGCTCTGGATGTGTGATCTTTAGCGTCTTCTCTCAGCACTGTTGCCTTAATAGACATCTCTCTATTACATTGGCTGCTTAATTTGCAGTTTTAGCTTTCTAGCCATTTTGGCTTGCATTTAACTGAAGATAACTAAAGTCTACTCGTGACTTTACCAATATACCTTTCAACCTTGCCCCTTTAGCAAACAGCCAGAGTCTCTGTGTATTTCTCAACTAAAAGTCCTGTGGATGGGGATGTGACTGGCACATGGAGCCTTCTTTAAACTCACTTCTTTATCTGGGGCACTTGATCAGCCTAGGATGCCAAGCCCTAGTCACGTGTCTACTTCTGGTGCAATCATTTGAGGTCAAAGGTAACAAAGATACACCTAGATGTACTATTTTGATGGGGACACTGGGCAGAATAATGTTCCTTAGGACAGGACTTAACTAAACTTTGTTTTACCATGAATATCAAGACTTAAAAAGCTAAATTAAATTGAAAGGGGGAGAGCAACAGTTCCAATCACAGGAAAATTTCATACATTTAGTTATTGTGATTAGCCAGATTAAAATATGGGAAATTTTTGGAGTGGCTTTTATATGGGTTAATTAAGAAATAAATCCAAATAGTAAATTCTGGGGTGAAGCAAGTGAGAAACAGATGTACAGATAGATGATGGTGAAGGGAGAGGACAAGGAGAAGAGTAATTTCAGAGCTCAAGCAAGGGTGGACTAAAAACACCCGTGGGTCAAGATGGAGCACACGCCCCGCGGACTGTGAGCGAATACGGAAGCATACATGGCAATGTCAAGTTTGGCTTCCATGTGTGGGAACCAAGAATTTCTCGTAGTCACAGCACTGAAGAAATCCTAATGCTCCTGTAAGGAATAGGCCTGGGTCTCAAGAAAATTCAAAATACAAAGTATTTCAGCAAGGCAAAATTTTCCGCCTGCAAAATGGTGTGCACCTGTGCATAATCGAGGCCACAGGTAACCACATACAATGGGCTCCCGCTGAGTTTTTATTTCATTTTTTATTGGATATTTTATTTATTTACATTTCAAATGTTAGCCCCTTTCCTGGTTTCCTCTCTGCAAACCTTCTATCCCATCCCTCCTGCTTCTATGAAGGTGCTCCCCCACCCATTCACCCACTCCCACCTCCCTGCCCTGGCATTGCCCTACACTGGGGCATCAATCCTCACAGGACCAAGGGCCTCTCCTCCCACTGATGCCCCACAAAGCCATCCTCTGCTACATATGCGGCTGGAGCGATGGGTCCCTCCCTGTGTACTACTTGGTTGGTGGTTTAGTCTCTGGGAGCTCGGGGATGGGGGGGGGTTGGTGGATTGATATTGTTCTTCCTATGGGGTTGCAAATCCCTTCAGTTCCTTCAGTCCTTTCTCTAACTCCTCTATTGGGGACCCCGCACGCTTTCCAATGGTTGGCTATGAGAATCTACCTCAATATTTGCAAGGCTCTGGCAGGGCCTCTCAGAAGATAGCCACATCAGTCTCCTTTCAGCAAGAATTTCTTGGCATCCACAACAGTGTCAGGGTTTGGTGACCATATATGGGATGGATCCCCAGGTGGGCAGTCTCTGGATGACCTTTACTTCAGTCTCTGCTCTATACTTTATCTCCATATTTACACCTGGGAGTATTTTGATCCCCCTTCTAAGAAAGACCAAAGTATCCACACTTTTTCCTTCTTCTTGAGCTTCATGTGGTCTGTGAATTGTATCTTGGGTATTCTGAGCTTTTGTGCTAATATCCAGTGAGTGCATACCATGTGTGTTCTTTTGTGATATCTCAGGATATTTTCTAATTCAATCCATTTTCCTAAGAATTTCATGAAGTCATTGTTTTTAGTGGCTGAGTAGTATTCCATTGTGTAAATGTACCACATTTTCTGTTGCAAGAGTTCCTGTACCTCAGTCTGAGTAATTAGCACCCAGTCTCACTCTTATATTGAGTGGTATAGTGTCTAGGAAGACATGAAATGTGATCATATATTCTAATTTCAAGAAATGCTGACCATAGATGGATTTGAATTAATAGCAAGTGACATTTTTTTTTTAGTTTCTTTAATAGTGCTTTGCATTATTTGACCCTTTAATAGAAAAAAAGAACAGTATATTTTGTTTACATTGTTCACATCTACATATCTTTTAAAGAAGATGAGAAAAGGGAAGGGAAATAAAGATATTCAGGAGACTTGGAAACAGGAGGGTGGGGTAGTGTGAAAGAAATAAGGGACGTGAAAGAATAGTTGGATTCTTTGTAATTCCTCAAAATTTAGAAAAGGGGGGCTGAGGTTTGACTTTTAAAATCGAGCCTGGAAGCCCAAGGCGGCAGATGGGTGGATCATTCCTTTATTCCAATGCTACAATTAAAATCAGAGAGAAAAATGGGGTTGCTGAAACTATTGGCAAGTTGATTGCCAAGCAACCGATCGAATTGCAAGAGGCCAAGCCAATTCACATTCCTTAACAACAAAATAATTGGGCTCTGTCTGAACTATGTGAAATTAGCTCCATTTTAAAGACACCAAATGAGTTTGATTACCCAGTCATCAATGTGGTCCACAGGATTAGCTTGTTACAACAGTTCAAGTAGTTGGTTTGCATCCAAAAACATTGGATCAGGAGCACCACGAAAGTATAGCTTCAGGCCCCAGGACCGAACCGCTAATCACCACTTTACCTAAAGATACACCTGCCACGGAAGCCAGCCATGGAGCTCGCTGGGAGAGCGTACCGGCAGAGAAGTGAATGGTGACTGGCTTTGACCTTGGAATATGCAGGAGATTCAGTCAATCGTTCAACACTCCACTCTGCTGCACTCTGATGGTAACTACTGAGGGTGAGCATAGATTTCAGTGCCTGGGTACACATATGGCCATGAAGTCTAGGATCCCCAGGCTACCTGGTCTCTGACTCAGGGACTTCAAGTGTCAGGGTATCAGGGTACTGCCCTCTCACATTTAAGTAGCTTGCTAGAGTATACTCCTAAAGCACAAGAGAGGGTTTTATGATATTACAGGTATATGAGAAAGAATGCCAGTCATGACCACGATGCATGTGGTAGGGAGGCAGCTGGGGAGACCGTGGGATAGACAGAGACAGAAAGGCTGAGGCCAGGTGTGGGATAGTCCCAGACACACTCACCTTTTCCCACAGACCCATTTGTGATGCTCTTCCAGCACAGCCAAGTGCCCATCAACTAGGAACCCTACCCAACCTTTGGTATATGGAATTATTTTGCTTTGCCTGTATGTGTGATTGCATGTGTGTATTTGCATGTGTGTGGGTGAGCATGCATGCATAGGTTGATATTTGGTGTCTTCCTCAATGACTTTCCATCATACCCACTGAGGCAGGGTCTCATTTGTGATACAATCTAGAGGTTGGTAGTGTTGAATCAAAAGGCAGGGGAAATCTTGTGGGCAACAGGAAGCAGCAGAACAATCTCAAAGATCATAGAATCAGTAGTTAAAGAAAGGCATTTGCTGGGGGTGAGGAAACACAGACAGACACACACACAGACACACAGACACACACACAGACACACAGACACACACACAGATACACACAGATACACACAGAGACACACAGCAGGTACACACAGAGAAAAAATTCCTCTGCAGAGTGGATGGGGATGCAGCACACAGGACTCCAGAAGCTGAACAATCCAGTCTCTTCTCAGGGGAAGGGGTTTTAAGTCTCTGAACACTTTTCTTCCCTAATATAGGGTTGGTTGGTTTGAAGAAAATAGGGGGATTGATTGGCCCATAACTGTTGTATAGCACCTCCTCATCTGGCCTCCAACTTGCAGGAGTCAGTGCATCAGCAGGGAGCCTCCTGGTGGGAGACAAAAGCTTACAGGGCCTTTATTTTAAACTGCCTCATATCAGATAGTAGGGAAGAGACCACCCACCATCTTGGAAGTACACCGCCATTATTGCCTAACCCTTCCCGATCTGTCTACCAAGAAATCTCTCATTCCTTTTTCTCCCTTTAACCCAGAGCTCAGCAATCAGGTAGAATATCTGTCCAGCCTTCACCCATCTCTCTCCCCACGTCCTGTGCACTGGGATTGTAGGAAGTTGGCATTCTCCTTCCAGCTCCTTCGTCCCCATGGCTTCTGGGGGTCCAACCTTCGCTCTTCACATTTACACAGCAAGTATCTTACTCACTGAGCCATCTCTCCAACCAGTGTGCAGTCTGTATTGGGATTTTGTTCTGCAGATGCGATTGATCAGATCACTAGCCATATGTAAGGAAGGTTAGGCTATGGTCATGACCAGGCCACTCTGAGCCCCAGCCCTCCGCTTCTATGGCTGGTTTTTCTTGCATGGCCAAGCTCCATCCTAAACAAACTAGGCTCTCAGGGGTGCATCACACTTTGGTCTAAACCCAGGAAGAGTCTGAAGAGCCGCTGTCTCCTGTTGAGATTGGAGCTTCCCACACTGCTGCTATGGCTGTCAGAGTGAGAAACATGACATCATATCTCCGGACCTATCTCCAATTCACCTGCCTCCCCTTTGTGCCCCTGCCTTTCTCCTTCACCTACCAGGTTTCCCTGTAGCTCTTACTTCCCCACCTCTACCCCAGAGTTCCAAGATGGGGACACTGCTCTTTGCTCTTGCCCTGCCTGGATTTTGACTCACCTGATCTGTGTCCTCTAAGAGAGGACAGTGAAATATTTACCTAAGCCGTGCCCAACAACCCCTCCCCACACACGTCATCATGTCACCATCCAGGGGCTGCTTCCTTGTGTTATCCTTCCCTTCGCCATCACACCGTTATCCTTAAGACCCCAAAACAAGTGCCCAATAGAGTGTGTGGGAAGCATGTACAAAGGGAGCTCAGCAAGCAGCGCAGGCAGGAATAACCCCCACTGTGTCATGAGGAGGGGGAGGAGAGGAAGGGTATGAGACAGGAGCCTTCCTGCAGAGCTCGGAGAGGCCAGGGCACCGTTGACCAGCAAGAACCAACTACAGCATGGCCTTGTGGAGAGACCAGTGACTGTGACGTGTCAAGGTTAATGCTCACAAACAGAACTGTAGAGGAAAGACGATAGCAACAGCAACAGCCTGGCCCCTGACCTCTCCCCTCTGCACACACAGAGCAGGAAGAGCATCGAGCCAGAATGGGGAAACGACTCTTGCTGCGTTGGAGTGAGCCTGTCATCATGGAGATGGGGACAACTCTTGCTTCTCTCAGCCTCTGATGCACAAGGTGGCTTCATATCAGGTGGACTTGGATTTGAGTCCTGACTGTCAGCTCTGAGCTGTGTGTTGCTGGATGACTTGCTTGGCCTCGCTGAACCTGTGCACCACGAAGACGATGGTACCTTATGCATCTGTCAGGAAGACTGGGGCAGTGTCACTTGGAGTACCAAGAGCATCCTTCCTTATCTTTGTCTTCTGACCCTGGCATCTCTGCTTCCCCAGGTCCCAGAACCCTATCTGCACCCTGAACTGAAGCTCCTGCTTCATCTCTCGCTAGACAGTGACCCTTGTGCTCTCCAAACTCCACCCTGTCCACCAACGTCAGAAACACTAGAGTAATGGACTAGCTCAAAGTTATCTCTCTACTGCCATCTTGCTTCTTGGTCTTACGGCTTTCCCTTAGTAAATAAGTGAGTTTTCTTAGAAGTCATTCTATGTTTGACTTGTCAGAAATACTTGGAAACAGAAATGGTTTGTTTGAATTTCAAGTCTTGAATTTTGGCAAATTTGCATATCCATAATGAGACATCTTGGAGAGGAGGGTAAGACCAAGTGGAATCCTGAACTCCGTTTAGTGTTTCATGTACACAGTTGCCCAGTCTCTGTGTCCCCTTGGGCCATGTTTTCAGTACCCTTTTGTTTTGACTACAGCCTGTCATGAAAGGTCAGGTGTGGAATTTTCCACTTGTAGTGCCATGTCAGAGCTCACGAGGCTTTGGATTTCAGAGCTTACAGTAGGAGTAAACAGACACACCACCCTCTCTTGTGAGGTCCATGCAGAGCACTGCTGGTCACTGGCTGAGGAATCAGAGGGGCACAGAGCTACCTAGAACAGGTGCTGCCCCCTGCTCGCCCTTGGCTGCACCTCTGTGCAGAGCCTGCTCCAACAGTGGGTGCAAACCAGTTCTTCACCAAGGCCATAAAATCCCTGAGATCAGCCTCAGAGCTTCCTTTCCCTGCCTCCACATAGCTCCATTTCCTTCCAGCCTTTGTGCATGACACCTCTGCAGGAAGGGAAGATCTATGGTTTGCCCGGGCCCCTGTGAGGCAGTCCCGAGGATGATGTACGACCTAGCATCATCAGAACCACTTTTTCTACATTGGCAGCAGGTGGATGTGATCACGTGGCCTCTGAGAAGGAGGAATGGAGAGTTAATAAATATCCCTATGGGAACTGACTCACAAGGTGTCCTCATTAAGTGGTCTTGGCTGTTTGTTCTGCCCATTTGATCTTATTTGCCCTTTTCCACATTTGGGGGGTAATTAGAAAGAGGAGAATGTATACCAAGCATAAAATAACTTATCACAAAACATTTCAACATTTATAAGTGGTAAATCTGGAGCTGTTAAGATGGCTCAGCAGGGAAAGGCATTTACCTCCAAGCCAGCATGACCTGGGTTTAATCTCTCCTACCCATGTGACGGAAGGATAGACCTGACCCAGCACGTTGACTTCTGACCTCCATATGCCACTGCATGGGTGTTCCCCCTGTGAATAAATAAAGAGACAAAGCTTTAAAGGCTCTTTTAAAAGGTGAAGTACAGTTTTACGGATTGTAAGTAATCACCTCCTGTCTGTACAGTTAACGGTAAGCACACCTTAGCAAAACAAGTAATGTGAAGAACTTTGCAAAATCCTCAGATCAAACAAGTTAGACTTCAAGGGTCTTCAGAGCCTTCTGGAAATACTTTTCCCACAATCCCTGGTGCTCAGATGTTTCTGTGACTTAAATCATGGGTAACAAGGATGCTGATCCCCCACTGAGGGCTTACTGTGTGTCAGACATCCAGTGATTTGCATAGTAACAGTCTCCCTGGGGGGAAGACAGAGATCCCACTGTCCCATGTTGCAGAGGAGGCTGCTAGCCCATAAACCTGTTGCTTGAGGCCACATACCACTCCCGAGGGAGCTCCAGCAGAAACCTGGGAAACAAGGCCCCAGGTCACATTTTCCACACTGAACTTGGCTCCCCTACTTCTTTCCCTAACCAAACTAATTGGCATAGCATACTCTGAAAGTGTCATATTCCTCGTCCATTGCCAGCTCTCTGTGCTATACCAGCCTTTGGAGGTCCTTGTATCAAATGAAAATCATTTGGTTATCATGAAGGAATGGTAATGATTCCCTTAGGAGTGGAGGACCAGGACTTTGGACTTCCAGCTTTAGCTCCTTCACATGCCCTTCCCCAGGTGACCTGCAGAAAAAGGGGCGTCCCCAGTCCTGCTACCTAGCTTCATTTGCTCTTACTCATAGTTTTAAAGGAGGATGGAGACTGCTTGCCTGTGACATTGCATAGTCAGTTCTAATTACTAATCTAAATTAAAACAAGTGGGCAGACAGGTCGACATGAGTCCTCAGTAGAATAGTAAAACCAATGGTTAGCACAGAGAAAACCTGCCAGATGAGGGGTAGGGGGATTTAACCAGCAAGTGCCAAGGGAACGATTAGGGCCTCGTGGGTCCCTTTGTAGGAGAAGCACATTCTGCTTGTGTGCAATGTGGAAATCTGAAAGCCAGCCCATAAACTGCTGCCACTGCCTGGTCTGTCCCCAAAGGTGAGAAAGTGGCACTAGAAAGACAGAGCTGAGGTGATGTGATGTCTGAGCCTCCAGGGAGCCAGGGAGCATTTAGTAGGCAGGACACCCTGTCTTAGTTAGGGTTTTACTGCTGCGAAGAGATGCCATGACCAAGGCAACTTTTGTAAGGAGAATATGTAATTGTGGCTGGCTTATAGTTTCAGAGGTTCAGTCTAGTATCATCAAGGTGGAAACATGGCACTATCCAGGCAGGCATGGTGCAGGAGAAGCTGAGAGTTCTATAATATCATCGGAAGGCCACTAGGGAGAGACTAGCTTTCAGGCAGCTAAGGTGAAGGTCTTAAAGCCTATGCCCACAGTGACACATTTTCTGCAGCAAGGCCATACTCATTCCAGTAAGGCCACACCCACTCCAACAAGGCCACACCCACTCCAATAAGGCCACACCCCCTAACATCGCCACTCCCTGCGCCAAGCATATTCAAACTACCACACACACCCCCATTCCAGGTCTTGGGCTAATGTCTCAGACTTATTGTTGAGAAGCTTGTTGAAGTAGCCCCATTCCCACCACTCAGCCCTCTTGAGTGGGTTGCAGTCCCCACTCAGTGCTAAAGAGCATAGTCCAGGGATCAGAGTGCCTGCTTGCCTTTCACCTGAACCTGACTTCCCAAGCAAGACTTGCATCCAGTGCCCCTGTTTCCTTTCCTTGTCTGTGGAAAAGAGACCATAGTAGGTTTTATTTCATGAGACGGTGGTGGGGACGAGGAACCAGAATGTCTGAAATGCTTACAGCTGTCTTCAGAACTGGGGGTCATGGGATACAGAGACCCCAGCAAGGATGCCAATCCCCATGTGCATAAGAGGCAGCAAGAGTCATACCATTGGGTTGTTGAGAGGCTTAAATGATCTACAATTATAAAGCACTTAGAGTGGCCAGCATCTACGCTGGTGAGCACTCTGCAGCATGATTTCACTGGACAGCTCTGTCAAATCCCGTTTAATCAGGTTGACATGGTACAGAGTGATCCAGTAAATGAAGGATGACCCGAGACACTTGTGATTTTGTTCTGTAAACAGATAACATTACCCAGAAAATGGCCACTTCTCTTTATCATGTTTTCCTGTATCACAGGACTTTCACTAGTGTCACCGAGTGTGTACTTCATCCAACACCTTCCCCAGCTACTCTGCCTACCCGAGTCCTGTCCCTTGGCTTCTCCTTGATAGGGATGTGCCCACAGGACAATCTTCTGTGACTGATCACGAGCTCTTTTCTTCTTCTTCCCTGTGCGGGTCGGTACACTGGCCATAATCATTTCACAACATTGCCTGGCTAATCATAAGGCTTATCACATGGAAAACTTAACCACAAATGAGCTGCTTTCATCACATTTTGCAAGGGTGTGTTCATTGTTCTCTTTGATTTGACTTGATTCCAGCCCCAAATCTTGTAGGATTTGCATGCTGGCAGCTGCTAGTTATGTCTTACATCATTTCCTAGAGTTGTGGGCACTCTGTATGTGTGCTGTCTCTTAGTTCTCCCTTGGTTAAGCTACTGAAGGAAAGAATGTAAGTACTGCGGTTTGAATGTATAGACAAGGCAATCCCTACATTCACATGTTAAAGCTGGCTGGAGGTAGGGCCTCTGGGAGGTAATTAAAATTGGGCCAGATCAGAAGGGAGGAGTATCCATGGTATCATGGTATCTGTGGCTTTATGACAAGAGGCAGAGGGACCTGATTTAGCATGTTTTCTCTTTCACAACGTGCCATGCTTTCTGCCATGTTTTGATGTGGCAAGCAGCTCCTTGTGGGATGCAGAGAAGCCAGTATGATAACTTAAACTTCCCAGGTCCAGAGCCACAATCCAATAAAACATCCTAATATAAATTAGCCCATCTAAGATACTTTGGTGGTAGCGATAGTAAGTGAGCTAAGGTACTAACCATGTGAACATTGCAATTTCCTTAGCCTCTGGCCCTACAGTTGACCTGGGTGTTTTTGGCAATGGAGACTCCAGAGAAGCAGAGGAGCTTGGTCACTGTGCTGGAAGTCCTCTGTGGAGTACTGGATTGTGTGGTAGACTTCACAAGCTAGAGAACTGCTGAGATGTCATGGGGAAGGATCATGGGAATGATTGGCAGTCTGAAAGTACCAGACAAGGAAGCATCAAACAATGTCCTTTGCTTTGAACATGCAATGGGAGAACAGCTTGACAGACTGACCTACATGAGGAAAGCTTTATTTTGGCTTATGGTTTCTGAGGGTTCTACCCATCAGGGTGGGGAGCACATGGTGGACTGGAACAATTTAATGCCAGTGAGGACAAGCAGGTCCAGGCCATGAAGAAGGGCTCCAGGACACGACAGGATTAGTCTTGCTTTAATGACTTTCTAAACGGACAATCACTTCAACTGGGGCAGGGGAAACCAGGCTGCAGATAAAGCATGCTGCCGGAGCTGCTTCTGAAGCACTGACAAGAAGCGCAGAGGGAGAGAAGATAGGCAAGACAGCACAAGCAAGAAGTTGGAGGCTGAAAGGCCAGAGGCAGGGCAATGTTCAAGAGAGGTGGCACGGGAGGTGATCGGTTGCCTGAAAAGCTGAAAAGGTAGATTAGCATCTCGGGCCTCAGTCACCATGCAAGTTTTCACAAGTGACTTAGCCTCAATCTGACCCAGTTTCCAGGGGTAGAGTGAGAATCATGGAGGTGCCTACTAGACAAGGTTACTGTGAGGAATAAATGATATAGTGTCTATGTTTTGACATAGTATGATCTAGTATTGGTACAAAATAAAAACCCAATAAGTAACCACAGTTAGGTGATGGTGTTGTAGGCATTGGTGAAAAAAAAGAAAAACTAAGTTCATTTTCAGGGTTTCTGACCTAGGCAACTGGATAAATAGTGGCCCACCTGTTGATATGAGAGACCTTTTAAAAAGGTGTGTGTAGGAAAGACAAAGATGAGGTTGTTTGGAAAGGCTGAGTGTAGAGAATACACACACACACACACACACACACACACACACACACGCACCATGGTGTTTTCCAAGAGATCCCAGGTGGAATCTGATTTAGATGCTGCAACCCTGATATAGGAGATGTTTCCTGTGAAAGAATCCAAGGCAAGAAAAGGGGGTGAAGGAAGAAGCATGCTGAAGAGCAGTGTTTAAGGAGCAAAAGAAGTAAAATATCAATATATGAGAGAGGTTGAGATGGTGAGGTGCGACAGAAACTAGAACAGAGTTTGAAGAAGCGAGCGCTGAGCCGTCTTGAGTACCATCTGTCTGTCCCTGAGTTAAGACGGAGAAGGGGCTGATTGACTTAGAGAGGAGATCCGGAGATGGGGAGAGGATAGGATGTGGGAAGGAAGGAGAGGCAGGGGACCCAGACTTTAGCTGAGATATTTTGAGAAAGGGAAACGTGTGTAGAAGGAGGTAGCAGAAAACAGTTAGAGAGTGTGACCGTGAATTTTACCATTAGCTTGACTGGATGGACAGTCGTCTGGGAGACACGTCTCTGGGTGTGTCTGTAAAAGTGTCTCCAGAGAAGTTTAACTGGGGAAGGAAAGGCTCGTTTTGAATGTGGATGGCATTATCCCAGGGGCTGGGGACTGGGCTGGAAAAAAGCCCAGGGAAGCAAACCAATTGGTAATATTCACCTCTCTCTACTTCTAGAGTCTACACTTGGAGCTGATCCCTTGCGATCAGCTTCTGGCTTCGTTCTCTCCCTACCTGATGTGTCACTGCCAGTCTTCCCCACAGTGATGCAGGACCTCTAGCCAGTGAATCATAATACGCCCTCCCTCCATCCCCTCATCCTTCCTTCCCTTCCTCCCTCCTTTCCTCCTTCCCCCTCTCACTTCTCTCCCTCCTTCCCTCCCTCTCTCCCTCCCTCCCTCCCTCCCTTCCTCCCTCCCTTCCTTCCTCAAGTGTCTTCTGTTACCTATTTTGTTATAGCTATGAAAAGGCAATAGTATATAGGTTATTTTTTTCTTCCAGTAAGGAAAACAAAAGAACTTTATGGTATTACTGTTGTTGTATGTGCGATGTGTATGTGTGGGTGTGCATGCCGTGGTGTGCACGTAAGGGTCAGAGAATAGCTTTATGAAGTTAATCCTCTCCTTTTACCATTAGGTGTGCTTCAGGGTTTAAACCCAGGTCATCAGGATGTGCAGCATTTTTACTTCCTAGGTCGCATCATCAAAACTAAAGAAAGATTTTCATCGGATAGAAAAGAGGAGGATGCTGCAGAGTCAAAAGAAAAAGAACAGAGGTGACGAATTCAAGTTCCCAAGGAGACAGAGAGCACAGTGTGAAGATCCTTCATGGTAAGAAAGTTAGCAGTGACCTCAGCCTTCCTAATGCAGCAACCCTGTAATAGGGCTTCTCAGGTTAGGATGAGTTCCAAACATAAAATTATTTTGTTCCTACTTAATAACTGTAATTTTGCTACCGTTGTGAATTATAATGTAAACATCTCATATGTAACCCCCAAAGGCATTGCAACCCACTGGTTGAGAACCAGCCCTACAGCAACCAAGCAAACAGAACGGACCCTGTGTCCACACTTTGTGAGACTCTGCCAAAAAGGTAGACGGGCACGTAATAATAGTAATCTTTTAACAACATAGAAATGCAGACCGTATCCCCTAAGTGAAGCATGGAGATTGTTAAGGCCTTTCTAGAGAATTGTGAAGATTTGGAGTTCTCTCTAAAAAAGTGTCTAACAAGGACAAAAGGCAGGTGAAACATCAGATCCAAGGCTTGACTGAAAGATATATGAATCTGTGACAAAGCCCATTGTAGTTACTGGGCAATGTGGTCTCTCTATTAAGAGGTTGAGTACAGAATGGGAAATATGTCTGAAACAATCCTTTAAGACTACATCTTGGCTTCGCAGATGCAGGGAAAGTCTGGGAAAGTAAGACAACTAAGGATGCTAGGCAAACCCTACTTTCAAGGAACAACCAGGGACACAGGCCGCTAATGCTAAAGGTGATCTTTCTGCCTTCTTGTTTATCTCTAAAAGGCTCATAGGGGGAAAATGACCTCAGAAGAAATTATGTGTCTTCTAATCATTATTGTTTAATGGGCTAAGACCCCATTTTCATTTTAACTCCAAATCACAATTATGAAAACCAATATCTTTAATTGTCTTCTCTTTGCCCTGGGGTTGTGTATCAGCTTCAAGTTTTGGGAACCCCCAATCACTGGATGACCTCCCATAGCAATTGAGCATTTCCCCAGGGACCTGGAAGGCAGAAAAGATTTTATGTACTGTTATCAAAGGAGTAAAGTTTTACCCAGAGCTATAGAGGCAAGGCCTTCTAACTCAGTAGAAATGACCAGAAAGAACAGGGGTATCATGAAACAAGCTAGTTTTAGAATACAGTGGGATGTGAACCCAGTTAACGTTCAAATGTGAGGTCAGAGCATACAGGTTGTTTTCTAAAGAAACAGGAAATGGGCTAAGAGAAGTTAGTGGGTTGTTGGAAAGTTTCAGAACACAGTGGACAAGGTGCTACCTGGCCATCTGTTTGAGTTGCTGGTAGTGCAGAAACAATAATTATTTCTTCTCCCTGGCTAGGGCTGCCCCTCAGTGCAGTTGACAGAGGGGAGCCCATCACTCTAATGTGTGATTGACACATGGTCAGGACTCCAAGGAGATCTGAGCATGCTCTCTCATTGTTCTGACAGATGTGTTAGGAAAGCTCTTCCTATTTGTCAACTGTGAACTACAGAACTCTGCTGGTGGCCTGTCCCATTTGATGTCCACACATGCAGGGTGTCACCCTGACTTTGTACAAAAGATCACTCACCCAAATGTCACAAGGATATGTTGTTAAAGAGAGCAATACCTCTCTAGAACCCAGTATAGTTGACAAAGGAACTCCTCTTCTGGGCATATTTGATCTAGATAAAAAACTCTGTGGGGTAGGTTGTTAATTCTTTCTAAATAAAACAATCTCTTCCCTTTCATTGTACTGATTTGATGCTATTTCTCTGTTGCCTTCCATGTTTTTCATAAGCCATGTTAACTTTAATCTCCCACTCCTAAAACCTTCAGGAGTTTCGGGGAGTCCCCAGCCATAGTCTCTGGCTGAGTGGTCTTCATGTTCAGGCTTAGGATGGCCTCCCTGGGGCTCATCTCTTCATGCTGTTCTCTGCCCTCCCATGGCCTGCCCTTTCCTTCCCCTTCATTTGGCTTCGTTCTTGCCTTCCCTCTCCATCCCAAGCCTCAGTCAGCTCCTAAAAATTCCCTTAGTTCCAATCTAACTAATAGGATCTGTCTTCAAAATTTTCCAAGGTTCTCATGTATTTGATGTCTTAAAAAAAGTGCTTCTCTGCCATCTGAAGTTCTTCAGGTGAAAATTCTTTGTTTAACTCTGTACCCCCATTTTTAATAGGGTTATTTAGTTTTCTGGGGTCTAACTTCTTGAGTTCTTTGTATATATTGGATATTAGCCCTCTATCTGATGTAGGGTTGGTGAAGATCTTTTCCCAATTTGTTGGTTGCTGATTTGTCCTTTTGATGGTGTCCTTTGCCTTACAGAAAATTTGTAATTTTCTGAGGTCCCATTTGTCAATTCTTGATCTTAGAGCATATGCTATTGGATGGCTAAGATTAAAAATTCAGGAGACAGCAGGTGTTGGCGAGGATGTGGAGGAAGAGGAACACTCCTCCACTGCTGGTGGGGTTGCAAATTGGTACAACCACTCAGGAAATCAGTCTGGCAGTTCCTCAGAAAACTGGGCACCTCACTTCCGGAAGATCCTGCTATACCACTCCTGGGCATATATCCAGAGGATTCCCCAGCATGTAATAAGGATACATGCTCCACTATGTTCATAGCAGCCCTATTTATAATAGCCGGAAGCTGGAAAGAACCCAGATATCCCTCAACAGAAGAATGGATGCAAAAAATGTGGTATATCTACACAATGGAGTACTATTCAGCCATTAGAAACAATGAATTCATGACATTCTTAGACAAATGGATGGAGCTGGAGAACATCATACTAAGTGAGGTAACCCAGTCTCAAAAGATCAATCATGGTATGCACTCACTAATAAGTGGATATTAACCTAGAAAACTGGAATACCCAAAACATAATCCACACATCAAATGAGGTACAAGAAGAATGAAGGAGTGGCCCCTGGTTCTGGAAAGACTCAGTGTAGCAGTATAAGGCAAAACCAGAACGGGGAAGTGGGAAGGAATGGGTGGGAGGACAGGGGGAGGGAAGGGGGCTTATGGGACTTTCAGGGAGTGGGGGGCCAGAAAAGGGAAAATCATTTGAAATGTAAATAAAAATATCGAATAAAAAACAAAAACAAACAAACAAACAAAACTCTACCATGCTGTCTTCTTGAAGTCTCTTGTCATATTGAAAGCTGAGGCTTTTTCATTAATAATCCCAAACCTGGATCGAGCATGATTTCCAGTGTGAATTATTTTCCATAGGCAAATAATAATTCTCATAAACTTTTTCTCCTTACCATGCGCATGTGTGTGTGTGTGTGTGTTATAAGACAACTTTGTGAAGTACTTTCCCTTTTCTACCTTTATGCTGACTCTAGAGGCCAACTGCAGGTGACCAGGCTTGAGCAGCAAGCACTGCTATCTGGAGAGCCAGCTCGCCAGCTCTGTCTTTGACTTGCACTGTGCTGGAGGGGTGGGCTATGGTGTTTGTGGACAGCGGTCTGAATCTCAGCTGGTCACTAGCAGTGTGACTGTGGGTAAGTTAAACTTGCTCTGTGCTTCTCCTTTCTTACAACTGAAATGGAAACAGTGAAGAGATCTGTCTTAAAGCGTCCCTGTGGGATTGCACGAGTTAAGATACCTAAGATACTTATCAGATCATATGCTGGCGAAATTTCTCCACCATTTCGTCCATTTTATGTTTACTGATAAAATGATACACAAACAAAGCAGAGCCAGGACAGCCATTTGTCACATAAATAAACCAGGAAACGGATGCCTGATGCTTCTTTATGATAGAGTCTAAGTTAAAAAAAAAAATGGAGGCTATCCTTCACCAGAGCTTTCCCACACAAATTAGCGTGAGGTTTATAATTGGTAATAAACATTTTCAGAGCTTTGCAAGTATTAATCCAGGGACTGACAAACTGAGAACAATATAAACAAATTTGGAATGGGTTATTTTCATATCAAATCAAAAGCCACACAGAATTGTACGTGAGCTGGTGAGACATTGCCCCTTTGTTTTAATGCTTCCTGTCGGGGAGATTACTTAATGTGCACAGCTGTTTTTTAGTCGTCTCTTATGCTCCAATACCACCTAACAAACCTATGATAACTCTGAGTGGGAATGGTGGAGAGAGCTGGGCTGTGCAGAATAGTAATGCAGATGTGGACTTTGAACCTCAAACCTAGTTGTCAACCAGAAAATTGCAGCAAAGTGCACTGACTTCTCTGTAGTCTGGGACGCTGAACCCCAGAGCAGTGCTCCCCCCTAAACAAAGACTGTACGGAGTCAACTGAGCCAGGCACTGGCCTATTTCACAGTCCAGCAGATATGCACTCTCAGGTCAGGGACCACACTGCAGGAAAAGAAGTGACCTGTTTGTCACTCAACTTCCCTCATCTGTACCAGAGAGGTTTCTCCTCCCCCACCCCAGTGCTTTTTAAAGTAACATCTGTGAAACAGCTAATGAGGCGGAGGAAAGCAAGCTGGTCCCTTCAGGGCTGCTAATGACTCCATGCCTGGGAGCCTAATCAAAGATTTGTACATTTAATTGCTGTCAAGTCAGCTCCCACCTCCTGCCATTTCTGGAGCACCTGAGCTCCCAGTTCGGTAGCCCCTGATTCTAAATGAATCCATCACTGACCGTTTCGAAAGGCTGGAACACCAGGCTGCCGGGCAACCTTGAACCAGGTTTATCCAGGAGGACCTGGGGCCTGAGGGGTGGGGGAATAGGGTGGGGGTGTCACTTACCTCACAAGGTTGGCCTTGGGGAAGACACCTGCTCTCTTCAGGATCTGACTCCCACTTTTCTAGGAGAAAATGGAAAGTGTGTGAGGGTGACTGAGGTCAGGAGGAGAGGCAGGGAGAGGTGACACTGGACTACATTCTTCAGAGTCCATGGGTGCCTTTATTCTGAGGGATGAATTATTCTGATATGGGTCAGGGAGTGATGAGATTCCTTCTGGAGAACATGGTCTTTGTTTTCTTGTCTTTCTCCAGTTCAGGCTGGAAGGGTCCTTCTAGGGTCTTTTGGAGATTTTGGAGAATGACATTAACCTGGGGCCTGGATTTAATGTAATGGCTGGTAAGCTAGCTGCCTTGCAGAGCATGCATCATTGGGGGAAGAAAATGGTGTCATCTATTGTATCCGTTGCTATACAACACTTTAAACCCACACATGGAATTCTAACTGTGCCCTCTTATCCGTTATAGGTACATCAGGAATGCGTGTTCAATCTGACTTTTCTGGCTTAGTTCTAGGACAGCCGTTCTAAACATGAGCACACAGTCCAGTTAAACACAGTCTTAGACTCCAACCCAGGGGTCCTGGTGCAGTGGGCTTAAGATTTAGTCAGATGATATGCTAAGCAAACGAACTCTGCTGATCCCATTGTGGAGCAGGGGTGGCTGATGGTCTAGAAGCCTCTGCTCTGTGAGCCCGGCCCAGCCCTGGTGGGAGGATGAGGTGACATATAGTGAGGACGTGACCAGCTTGTCTGTCTGAGTGAAGAGCCTCCGGCCCTGGGAACTGAAGCAGGAGAAAAGATCTTTCCCTTCCTCTACTCCCTACATGGGATAAAATCACGTGTAACTAAAGGAAATGACTCAAATGGAGCCAATGGCTGGGCGGGAAGAATGCTCTGCCACAGAACCTCTTTGGGACTTGTTTGGGACTTTGTTCTTCTCCAGAGTGACCATGCAAAGGGTATCTCAGGACCCTCAGGTCTTCAAAACTAGCGAGATCCTAGACCAATAGGCTTGCTGTCCATCTGCTTTTCCTTCTGCATTGTAAGAAACAGACTGCTAATTCAGATTTACGAATCAAAATACAGGTGGATATTCTCATGGTCTCCATACCCCGGACAAAGAAAAGAACAAAAGAAAATCAAAATCAAAACAAATGGACAGCAAAGTGGATGAGGGAGGCTGTGCAGATGTCTGCATGCGCCTCCCATGGCGAGTGTTTGACAGCGAGAGAACCAGACCTCTTTTTCTTGTTCTTCCTCTTCCTCTTCCATGAACACTATTTTTTAAACTTAACCTGATTTGCAAAGTAGGTTAGAAGTGATAAATACTTCTACCCTTTTCTTTAACCCACTGATTCTGGGTAACCTTTGACCTAGATCTCCAGCAGCGTGATAGCTCAGGACCAAGTGCAATGGAGTTACAGAGACTGGCTATGTCCTAAAACTTTCTGTTACTTGTTTTCCTGTGTTTATTTGTCTTCCTCTGCTCTACATAGCTCTCACCATGTCCCAGACAAATGCACGTTGGCTTTGCTTTCCCTGTGGCTGCCTTAGCTATCTAATCAGAGGCCCTGGAAAGTGTGTATGATAACCTTACTGGAAAGCTAAACTAATTTCTAAAAAGCAAACACCGTTTGATCTGCCAATGAGATGGAAAGATACTATTACTTGTTATTCACTTAGGCCTCTGAATCTTTCCCTAGAGGGCTTAAAATCACAGAAAGAAGGGACAGTCATTTGTTAATCACCTTTGGAATTTAGGTCTATATTTTTTTCTGTGACCTGGGAAAACAGAACAAAAGCATAACGACTGTCAGTCTGATAAGCTCTAAAATAGCAAGCATGCGTGGAGGCGTTACGCCTTTTCATGGAAGTAGTTGCTGGTCGTCTTTCAGTGGAAGAGCCCACACTCTCCAATCCCCCAGCAGTAAAATGCCCCGAAGAGACTCTGGCCACAGATCCGTTATGACGGCTATGCTGAGAGCAGTTCTGGAGATGCCATGCACAGTCCTGGCCTGCAGAATCGATTGTGCCTTTAATTCTGTCAATCAGATTCGGGTCAAGTAAAGAGATTCTTGCTGCTCTGCCCTTAAATCTCACAGTCAAAGATGCAGACATGCCCACAGGTTAACTTGCTAAATTGCTGCTTCTTGAGAAACAGAATGAAAGGGGGGCCATGAGGGCAGCTGGACTGCTGTGCTTCTTACAGAGTTCAAGTGCTTTCCTCCTGCCCATCCCATAGAGCCCAGTGCTACGAGAGATTAAAACACCAGGAAGAGCATCTCTCACCTGGTCTTACTTGCTTCTATGTTCATATGAGTTGGACAATTGCCTCTGATGTAGAAGGAACTTTGGCCCAGAGAAGCCTTTGTTTTCACCCTGGAAGTCTTTCCAGGAGAGGTCATGCTGGCAAGTTCCCCTGCGACATAGGGAGAGGTCTCTGCTCAACCGGGCCTAGTTCTGGGATTTACCATTTCTGCATTCATCTCAAATGCAAAGGGCAATAATAACATCAATAAAAAATGCCCTCAGAAAAGCTTGAGTTCATCACAAGGATAGACTGAAGGAATGACAGAAAAAAATCAGACTTTAAGAAATGTAGTTGCAATCATCTTTGCTATATGGCTGTAATCCCTGCACCTAGGATGCTAAGGAAGGAGGCTTGTTATCCCAAGGAGGAGGAAAAAGAAAGAAAGAAAGAAAGAAAGAAAGAAAGAAAGAAAGAAAGAAAGAAAGAAAGAAAGAAAGAAAGAAAGAAGAAGAAGAGAAGAAGAAAAGAAGAAGAAGAAGAAGGAGGAGGAGGAGAGAGGAGGAGGAGGAGGAGGAGGAGGAGGAGGAGGAGGAGGAGGAGGAGGGGTGGGGGGAAGTCAGGGGAGGGGAGATACAATAAAACAAGTAATCCAGTTCCCAAACCCAACCCAACCAAACAGAAACAAAAAGTAAAAAAAAAAATAATAATAATAAAATAAAATAAATAAAAATGTAGTCTAATTTTAAAGGTCCTTGGAAAAGCCAGTCACTTTTGGAGGTATCTGAGGCTTAATGGCCAGTGACAGCAGCCCATCCTTGGGTTTGCTCAGTGGAGCTGTATAAAAACTGGTGGTGAAGTTTAGCTCAGAGAGCACTGAGACATACAATTGAGAGTGTGGCTGGCATCCTCTAAGGCTCCTGGGCTCCAGAAATCCCATTGCCCCTCTCTGTTGCACTCCCTAGGTGGATGATAGGCAAACTTGAGGTATTTGGAGCAAGCAAGTGTCAGGGCTAGGAGAGGTGCAGTCATAGAATAACAGGGACAATGTGAACAGATGTAAGTCACTTCTGTCCTTTATTCTGTCTCTCTGACACATAGTGGTCTACCTAAAAAGAAGAATTGAGCATGGACTGCTAGGTGAATATACACAGCACATGGCCATCACCTTCCCATGTTCCCTCCACCTTCACTAGGCCCCATTTCATGTTCCTGGGCTGCAGTATTTCCTGTCAGCACTACGGAACATTGCAAAGTGTTCAAACAGAGGTGTGTTGAGAAGATGCCATGTTTTGTGCGAGTATCCCAGAACCACACTAGACTCTTAGGCAGTGTGTGTATATGTGTGTGTGTGTGTGTGTGTGTGTGTGTGTGTGTGTGAGAGAGAGAGAGAGAGAGAGAGAGAGAGAGAGAGAGAGAGAGAGAGAGGAGAGAGGAGAGACAGTCTAACTGACTTACCAGCAGTCACTGCAAGCATTTCCTGCACTGTAAACGTCCTGACATTCTGACCCTGCTGCTCTGAAAATTTCCAAGACGGTTCCTATGCCAACCGAAAACATGACCTGACCTGTGCTTCTTGTGCACTATAGCAGTGGGGTCTGTCACACCAGGAGGATGCGTGTGACATTTGATTGATTGTTCATTCTTTCCTATGGGAAAAATCTAGTGGCTTTAATAGCTAACAGCAGAACTCTGTGAGACCCTGAAGTGCTTGTGCGGATGTCCAACTTCCTCATGTCTTTACGGTCTTGCTTGTGTGTGTGCTTGCGTGCATGTGTGTGTGTGTGTGTGTGTGTGTGTGTGTGTGTGTAGTATTGGATAACAGGGACAACGTGGGCAGATATAAGCCATGTCTATCTTTATTCTGTCTCCTGACACATGGTGGTCTACCTAAGAAGAGGAACTGGGTGTGGACTGCTAGGTGAATATACACAACACATGGCCATCCCTAGTCCCACGTTCCCTCCACCTACACTAACCCTGCATTCCATCTTCAAATGCTTCAACACATTTGAGGAATATTGGGCAACTCACCTAAAAATTCCAAATATCTAAATAGTTTCACTGCTTGGTCCGAGCACCCGAGTGCCTCCCTGGAGTGATCCATTGTGCATCAGATGTTAGGTTTTCTATCATCCAGTCTTACCATTCTAGTTTAATTTAAAAAAAAATCTCTTTCTTTTTCAGAAATTTACCATTTATCCCAATGTTCACTTTTATAGGGAGAAAACCACACACACATACTCTGTACTAGTTATTTTGTTCTAGTGACAGACTCAATGAAAGGGAGATGGGTTGCAGTATCATCTAAATACCAGATAAACAAGTGCAACCTCAGAAGCCTTACATCTAGTCCAGTCCTTGGTGCTATCTGGCTAAGTCATATTCCTAACTACAGGGACATAATCCTATTTAGAAAGTTCTTTAAAAGGCCAATCACATGAACACTGAGAAACTAGATGCTGCACTATCCTGTTACTCATAGAACATTCAGATACCTGTCCCTTGCCCTAGAGTATCACCACCCATGATACTGGTTAGCTGCCACCCTACCAATATCTTTATCATTCCAATGTCTACCACTCATGACTTCTAGAGATCCAGTTTAGACTGCTGTCTGTGTTCCTAGAACATCTATCAGCTTGCTTTGCTGGGTCATATGGCCCAGCCCTGACTTCCTATTCAGTTAACAATATAATCATTCCCACTTGAATATTTATAGGGGTGTCTTAGTTAGGGTTTCCATTGCTGTGAAGAGACACCATGAGCAACTCTTATATTTTTGGTTGTGAGCTTACCTGTTAACAGCTGAGCCATCTCTCCAGCCCCAACACAACTCTTATAAAGGAAAACATTTAACTGGGGCTGACTTACAGATTCTGAGATTCAGTCCATTATCATCATGGTGGGAAGCATGGCGGCATCCAGGCAGGCCTGGTGCTGGAGGAGCTGAGAGTTCTACATCTTCATCCAAAGGAAGCCAGGAGCAGATTGTCTCCCAAGCAGCTAGGAGGAAGGTCTCAAAACCCACTCACACATGACAGACTTCCTCCAACAAGGCCATACTTCCCAATAGTGCCGTTCCCTGGGCCAACCACCACAAGGGGTAACTATATAATCTCAGTCATTCAGATTTTTTCCTTCAATTAAAAATTCTTCAGTCATGTTTACTAAGCAACTGATATATACTAAAGTTTATTCTTCTTGGTATACAGATCTTTAAACTTTAGTAGATATACTTTTGTGTGAGTATTTGCCCTGGTCAAATAACAGAATGGTCCCATTTCATTGCCCAATCCCCTATGCCCTTTTAGGTCATTATTTGTGGCAACTTTATTCTAACCGCTGGTAACTCCTTGCTGCGTGTCGTCACGCAGTGTGGGGGCTCTTGTGTTTGCCTCATTCCCTTTAGCTTAGCATGCGTGAAGTAAATCTATGTATTGATCATTGGTTCCTCCTGTGTTGCTCATTATTCCCATTGCATGGGTGTGTAACAGTTTGATGGGCTTCCGTCCACCAACTGAAGGAGACGGACATCTTTCCCGTTTAGGGTGAATATTAATGGACAGAGCTAGAAATGTTAGTGTAAAGAATTTTGCATGCAAATTGGTTTTAAGGCATTTGGTCTAAGAAGCATGTGGAAGTTTAGCTCCTGGTGAGTGCTTGGAGCCTGGAAAACTTAGAGAACCCCTGGGAAGAAGAGAGAGAGAGACTGTTCCCTTGGTCAGTCACCACTCAGGCCCAGACCTGTCAGTTAAACATGGGCTAGTTGCAGCAGGAGGCTGTTATTTCCACTGAGGACATCCGAGTAGAAATTAAAATTAGCTCTCTTTCTCTGAGGCCCTGGGGAAGAACATAAGTAGATGTTGCCAACCATCAATTTAGTGGGCCTAAGGTTATCCAGGTGGTACAGTAATACTTTCATGGATTGAGTCAATTCCCAGAGCAGGGCACTTCTGTGTGCTGGAAGAATTCTTCTTCAAGTCACAGACAAATGTTCCATTCTATTGCTGTGATGCAACACTATTTTTTGGTTTAAGCTTCTACTTTGTAGTTTAAGGAAGTCAGGACAGGATGCAGAGGCCATGGAGGGGTGCTGCTCGCTGCCTTGATCCTCAAGGCTTGCTCAGCCTGCTTTCTTACAGAACCCAGGACCGCCAGCCCAGGGATGGCACCACTCACGATGGGCTGGGCCCTTCCCCACCAGTCATTAAGAAAATGCCCTACAATAGGCTGATCTTATGGGGGTATTTTCTCAAATGAGGTTCCCTCCTTTCAGATAACTTGAGCTTGTGTCAAGTTGACATAAAACTAGATAGCACATACACTTGAAAACTGGGAATTAGTAGAGAGCACCTGAGTAGTGTTTGATAACTTCTTCATCTTCATTAAGTTCCAAAAAAACTTTTCTCATTAACTTTGATGATAGGGAGGTATCCGTGTTTCTTGGTTAACAAAGTTATATCAAGATTTTTTCCTCCTGTTCCTTCTTTCTTCCTCCTCTTCCTCTTCCTCCTCCTTTGAAATGCTGAGGCTTGAACTCAGGGTTTTATGTGTGTCAGGCAAATGCTCCATCCCTAAGCTACAGTTCCAGTCTTTTTTACTTTTTATTTTGAGACAGGGCTTTGCTAAATGACACGAGATAGCTTTAAACTGTAGCCTAGGCTGGCCTTAGACCTTTCATCTCTTTGCTCCAGGCTGCTGGATCACAAGTTTGTAATACCAGGATAATTCTTAATCCTTATTACAAATTTTAGGCTCACTACCAACTCAACCTGCCTTCTTTCTGTACTCATACAAAAGGGGAGTTCTCTTAGTGGCATTCAGCTTACCCCCATATTATTGTTAGACTACAAAATATCTCTTCAGGGTTCATATATTAAAAGCTGGGATCCCATCTGGTGGGACTGTGAGAGGTGATTGTACCAAAAGACTGCTAACCTCACCAATGCATTACATAGGTCTGATTGAGGAAAACAGGTTACAGAATGGAGGACCCTTTGAAGGGTTTATCTTTGTGCCTTCTCTCTCTGTCTCTCTCTCTGTCTCTCTGTCTCTCTGTCTCTCTGTCTCTCTGTCTCTCTCTCTTGTCTGAGGTATAAGACAATTTACTTGGTCTACTGCCTGGTCTCACTCACAGTAATGGTGTCAAGTGACATCTGATGAAACTTCTGCAGCTGTGAGCCACAACTGTCCTTTTCTCCTGACTGTCAGTTTTCTTAGGCATTTTGTCTTAAGAGTGGAAAATGAACCGGCATGCACTAGAGCAGTGGCCCTCAACTGGTGGGTCGTGACCCTCTCTCACAGGGGTCATGTATCAGATATCCTGTACATCAGCTATTTACATTACAATTCATAACAATAGCAAACTTATAGTTGTGAGGTGGTAATGGAATCATTGTATGGTTTGGGGTCACCACAGTATAAGGGACTATAATAAAGGGTCCCAGCATTAGGAAGGGCGAGAGTCACTAGTCTGAAATCTCATTCAGCCTCTCTCCCAGCATCCCACCTTATCACCCCAGGATGTAGGGTTCCCTAACATCCTGCTACTAAATATTTTCACTCATCCATGATGTGTCTATTATGGGTATGCTCCTGTTGAGTCATAAACAAGAATCCATTAGCTCTATTTTAATTAAAAATGTATATAAAAAGAATTATAGGACCTCAATAACACATGCTTTCAGTGTGGGTGTGCTTGAACGATGACATGACTGTAATTATTTTGGAACAGAGTTCAAAAGAGAAGAATGTGTAGGCAAAAGCTGTTGCTGTACATTACAATGGGCTTAGAGTTCACTATTTCAACTGTATGTGTATTTTTTGTGATACACTCATTTGTAAAACATCATTTCATTGTCAAATGTGTTTTCACTGAACAAATAACTTATCAGAGCGGCACTGAATAAAGCCCATGAATAATTTGAGAACCTGTGTCTATCAAATACTAGCTTAATAAATGGATGGCTTTGGGTTTATTAGTAGCCATGTTGGGAGGTACTGGATTGTGGAATAGTCAAGTTTCTCTGGAGCCACAGATGAATATTGTGATCTTAATGCGATGAACAATACTAACAGTAGTAATGTTTACAGGGCTTAAGACAGGCGATGTCGGAGTTGGTCTTATTTGTTTAGGAGGCAAAAAACCATGACTGGATTTGTCTCTGCTCTAACTCGCCTAGCTGTGAACCATTTTTCATCTATAACATACAAGTGGTGGGTCTTTATCTAAAACTATAAATTTATAATGATTATAAATAAATAACAATCATAAACAAATTATTGATAAGTTATATTGTTTGTCTAAATTATAAATGAAACCACAGATTGATAACAACTATAAATTAATAATTATAATCAGCCACCAGAAACGTAGAAGATAGTGAGGCTTACCTGAGAAGCTAAAGGTATTTAACTTAGAGCCTAACATATAACAAAGACAAAATAACTATTTGCTGCAGTTATAGCTGTGTGTGTGTGTGTGTGTGTTTGTGTGTAGTCATATTTAAAAGATATTTTAAAAGTGAAGAATTCTTATCTATACTTGTATACTTGGACTAAGAATTCTTATTTGTAATCACATATTTGGGCTACAAATGGGGGGCACACAAGACAACAAGTAACCTATTCCTATGAATGTCATTTTCTTCACACAACAAGGAAGTGATTGAACTGCAAGATAAATAAAAAGGTCTGTTGAGAGAACAGGAATGCGTCTAGAAAGCCAGGGAACAAAAAAGATGCAGAAGACCAAAAGTAAAAGCATTCCTTACCTATTCCCTAAAATTTCAGTCTAGACAATTAGATAGACAACCTACACGCATGAATGTGGATAAAGCAAAATAACAATTAAACCAGTAGAAATAAAAATATTCTTGTTTTCTGGAAATATAAACTTCAATAGGCAGGCTGGAGAGATGGCCCAGTAGTAGTGCTTGCTGTATACACGTGAGGACCTGAGCTTGAGCCCCTGGAATCTACTTATACTCTGGGTGCAGCAGTCTGTGTCTGTGTTCCCACTGCTGCAGAGGTAGAGAAAAGAGGATCCCATGCCTTCCTGGGCAGCTGGCCACCCGGTCTCAGAAAACAAGGTGGAGAACTACTGAGGAAGACACATGATGCTGACTTCTGGCGTCTACATGCATGTCAATTTATGTTCAAGTATGTCACATGCACAGAGGGAGGCCCATGGTTGGTAGTTGTCTAACTGTAACAAACCCCAAACAGAAAAGCCAGAGGGAGGCAGCCTCCTCTCTTCCTCTCTTCTCTCTTCCTCTCTTCTCTCTTTTCTCTCTATCTCTGTCTCTCTCTGTATCTCTCTCTCTGTGTCTCTCTCTCCCTTCCTCTCTCTCTCTCCCTTCCTCTCTCTCTCTCTCCCCCCCCCTCTCTCTGTCACTCTCTGCCCCCACAGAGTCTCTGCCTCTCTTCTCTCTGGTTGTTCATCCACAATTCTCTAAACCGACTCTACTTGTTTCTTTGCATGAAAATAGATGAAATGTTTGCCCTAGCTTCAGTGTGTTATCATTTATAACTTCCCCACCATTGGCTCCAATCTCCATGGGCATTATGGTTCTATGTTTAAAAGGAGATACTCTGGTGACCTAGGGCAGCGTTAGAGTTGAGATGACATCCAACCATCGAAATCTCTTGAAGTTCCAAAGAAGGCCCAGGTGAACATCAGGGAGAGACAGTGGAGGTCTAGAGGAGAAGACATACGTATAGAATGGGAAATCATGACATCTAAGCAACTCATGAAAACAAACAAAACAACAAACAAACCTGAGTGGGTGCAGGTTTGGTGATATATATCCACGAAAACAAAGACTTAACTTCAGGAACATTCTGATTGTGGTAACACACCCTAGTGGGACATGTAGAGGATATTTTATCCTGGGAGGGTTGCCAGGAGATGACAATATCTGCAGCAGATATCTCATGGTAACCGAAGAATGATTAGCTGGGAATAGCAGCTGTTAATGAATTGTAATGACTGCCTGGTGGGAGAAAGTTACTACTTCCTTTCTTCTTCCCTTCTGCCCTTTCCCCTTCTTTCATGATCTCTCTCTCTACCACACCTCTCTCTGTCCTTCTTTCTTGCAACAAGCAGGCCAAGGCCAGCCCAGCAATGCCGCGGCTGCTGAGCTTGGCACACTACTATAAAGGAGGTAGTTTGACAGGGAAGACAAGTTTCATTTCTATCAGATATCAAAATTACTGGGAACATAATCTGGCTTGATATAAGAAAGATTTAATCAACATTTAGATGTGTGGAGAAGTGAGTTTCCCATCATGCAGGGTATTCAAGCATACACACAACTATCTGTTAGTTTGTAAAAGAGGGATTCTTGTATTTGCTTAGAAGCTAGAGCAGACACCTTTAGAATTTCATCCAACTTTAAGGGTCTTTGGCACTAAAATAGAAAAAAAGGGCTGCTTATTTTAATAATTGTTGATGTCTCTTGGCAGATGTCAAATACCACTGTGACATATACCAAGGATAAAAACAAGCAGAAAAAGACAGTACCTGCACAATTTCTGTGTATATTGATAGCTGTATATCTACCTTGCATACATTTTGATGTGAGGCTGTTTATGTTTAGAACTTTAGTTGCTATTTCAGAAATCAACACATAGGTCTTGACGTAGTTGAAAATGTTGGGGACTCTGGCACAGCCAGACCTTGTGCTTGTGTGTAAATATGTGATGTTGTGTGTGTAAATATAAAGAAAGGGGCCCTGATTTGTAGTCAAATGATTAGTATTTTCCATTTAATGCAACATCTATTCTGCTACTGCAAAGTAGTCATTTATAAATCTTTTGCAAGGCGACGTCTCTGAAGGACGTCAACTATCAATCTAAGTATACCATCAGTATGTAAACAGATTGATGGATTGCTGGCTTTCCAGCACAGGAACCATATGGAACTGCAAATAATGCTCTGAGGAGCTGGGGATAATTTTAGCGTTTATGAATGCCGAGGACTCGGAGGAACCGCACCGTCTTTTGATTCAACCTCCCAACACTTCTGATTTGGCTCTCAAGGCTTTATGGGGCAATTAGGATTCTGTACATTAAAAATAGGACTTGATGGATGGCTTCTCTCCTAACGCAGGATTAATGAACAATCTGGGTGTTCTTTTGGGGAAGGATAGAAGACACGGGAAAAGTTTGTTACCTCAGAGGCTTCCTTAGCTATTGTATAGGTAAGAGTAAGTCTGTTAAAGCTGGAGGCAGTGGTTGGGATTTGGTGGCCGGGCCCTGGGGACTATGACAAATGTCAGGGCTTTTAGAGTCAATCTCTGCATCAAAGAAAAGCCAGATGAAGCACCATCTAGCTGACACTGGGAAGTCCAGGTACACCATGAGAACCACTGAAGCACTCACTTTTGGGTCCCAAAAGTATGACCTGAATTTCCAAAGAAGAGATAATGTCCTAGAAGTTCTTAGAGGATTTCCCTGGAAATATTCAGTGCAGAACTCTTAGGAAACACTCTCACGGTATCAGTCCTCCACCAAGTAGACCTGAACGTGGCCAAGTCCACATATCATCATCACTAGGGATGAAGTTCCTAATCTCTGAACTTGACCTCCAAAGGGGTAGAAAGCCACCACTCTGCAATCAGCTTCCAGGGACCCTTCTCGGAATTTGGTGGTCTTGTGTCTTTCACTGGGGTGAACAGGTGGCTAGCACTCCTCCAGAGACATTGGGAACATCTCTTGAAGGAAGTCCAAGAAAAGCAAGAGATGTACGCATACTCCACTGAGGGCAAAGGGCCCCTGAGCAGGCCCAGGCTCAGGCACACAAGCCTGGCTGCCCCTCCTTGTATATCATCAGCTGCCAAATGATTCCTCTTCTTAAAAACGGTCAGGTAATGGTGAGAGCCTGAAACGATGATATGCCCCACTTTAGTCTATTCCGCTTGCTGTGGAATCCTTTAAAAAAACATGTTAAAAGGTTTATTTATTTATTTATTTATTTATTATGAGTGCACTGTAGCTGTCTTCACACACACCAGAAGAGGGTATTGGATCTCATTACAGATGGTTATGAGCCACCTTGTGGTTGCTGGGAACTGAAATCAGGACCTTTGGAAGAGCAATCAGTATTCTTAACTGCTGAGCCATCTCTTCAGCCCCAATAGAATCTTTTTTGTAGCATTAAAAATAAAAGTATCTGGGGCAGGCGAGATGGCTCAGCAGGGACAGGCACCTGCTACCAAGCCTGAGAACACAAGTTCAATCCCCAAGACCCACACAGTAGAGAGAAATGACGGCTGAAAGTTTTTCCTCTGATCTCTACACCTGTACCTCAGAGTGCACGTGAGTATGGGTACATGCGCGCGCGCGCTCGCGTGCGCGCACACACACACACACACACATACACACACACACACACATACACACACACACACACACATACACACACACACACACACACACACACACACACACACACACACAATGTAATGATTTAAAGAATGAAATTACTTAGTTAATGGTTACTCTGGGTTTTCCCAGAGTAAAAGACAAGATAAAGCTTCAGAAAAGAGTAAAAGACAAGATAAAGCTTCAGAAAAGAGTATGTCCTGAGGGGCTGGTCCTGGAAAGGTCCCTTCAAACTTTGTGAGCAAACGACACTGTTAGCACTAAGGATGAGATTGCTCTGATTATAAAGGGGCAACGTATTTTTGTTTTTGGAACTAAACTCTCTACTCTCTTTGGATATAAACTTTTATTCGGACAGGGTGTTTACGCCAAATGCATTGCTTGATCATTTGGTCAGCCCACTGAACCATACAGATCATAAGAAGGTAGTCTTCATGGTTGACATCTTGCTGGGGTGATACTAAGAAAATATGTTTTCTAAAACGGAGTGTATAAAACAGGTAGAATAGAAGCAGATCACCTTTAGTAAAAATGGGAGGGGAGACTGGCTTGGGTGAGAGAAATAATTCTAACTTCACAAGGCAGACTCAATGTTGAATTAAATGATCACTGTTTTAAAAACAAATGGTGATAAAAAGGAGAGAGGGAGAGGAGGAGGAAGACAAGAAGGAGGAGCAGAGTCCGATGGCATGAAGCACCTGTCTGCCCTGGTAAGGCTCTAAATCCCACCGTTCCCAAAGGAGGCGTTCCAGTGTGACTTGCTCCCTAGCCCATGGTGCTATCCCTCCACAGTTTGTGCCACAGCCCTGAATGGCCCTGGTTGTGTCACCGGCTCTGCTGGGTGTATAACCTTTGGCACAAACAAAATGTATTTACTCATGCCTGAATTCCAGTGGCAAGTCCCCTTAGATAAAGCCCCACTGGAGGCCACCTGCCCTCAATGACCTGCAAGGCTTTCATGACCAGCTTTTCTCTCTGCACACCTCCTACTGAGGGCCACCTCACCGGAAAGACTTGACCTTCAGCACACAGGGAGGAGGGTGGGACTCGGACTTTTAAAATCCATTTGGCTTTGAAACCATTATTGAGAAGTTCTTTCCGAGCAGATCTGCAAACACAGACACCAAGGAATCCTGGGCCCGGAGGAGTTCAAACAAAAGTGTAAGGACAAGTGAGGTGAATGGTAATGTGATCTGATGTGCTGTGTCTAGATCTCTCCTATTCAGAGCAGTTCGTCTTTGCCCTCACCCTTTGGAGAAAGGAAAGAGCCCACAGTTCTGAAACATTTGAAATGAACCGAAGTTGTATTTGAGTCTCCTCTCTGCTGTTTCCCAACTGTGAGGACTTAGGTGTGCTGGTCAGGAAGCCGAATGCTTCTGCAGACATGAGAAAGGGGCAGTGGCTCCTGCCTGGGGCTTGTGAGGGTTAAAAGAAGTAACTACCGGGACGTGCTTCACACGTAGTCTGTTCTCCGTTTTACACATGAAGAAACAGAACAAGAGTTTAAGTCACGTGGAAAGTAATACAGCTGTTAAGTGTCCATCCGAGACTTCGAGTCAGAGCAGGTCAGGAAATACCCACTAAATCAGATTAGCGGCACACCGCTGTGGGCTTGTCTCTCTCAGAAATCTGTGACAGAACAACCACGGTGCTCCTTAGCATCGTCATGGTGTCTGTCAGGTTCCTGGCACGTCTGTAGTTTGCTCTTGGACTTGTAAAGGAGTGTAGGCCACAGTTTATCTGCCCTGGGATCTTTACAGTTCAAAACTGGTAGCACAGTTTGCACCAGGGTGATGGTGAATACATTTAGAAGAACAGTCTTTATAAACACCCAGTCAGGACAGAGCAAAGGGACAGGCACTATTTGCAAGACCCTGAAGACTGCCTTTAGGCAGAGGGTCAGCAAGCCCTGAAACAATAGGCATTTCATGTTCCAGTGAGTGCCCTGTGTCATGACAGCAGGGCAGGAGCTAACTGGCCAAGCCAAGGAGTACACCCAAGTTGGTCATTTGGCAAATGGAGCAGATTCTAGGCACTTGCTACAGTATCAGCTGATGTAGTTTGATGTATCCTTTGGATTGAAGTTTCCCTTTACAAGAAAATTATGTCAGGTTTTGCTACAATAAAGCAATGGTTACCCTGCCTTTATTGTGTACATTCCAAAGCAGACCTATTTATCCATCTTTCTGCTCTTTATCCTTTGCGCTTGATCCCTGGAGCTGTGAGGAACTGGAGGCTGAGAGTATCGGTTGTGTCTAACAAGACAACTGGCATAATAGGCCCCCGTAGGGAACAATGAACTACTGTTAGCAGTGATTTGAGCATCCACCGTGGGACAGTCAGTGAGCTGCGTGCATTTCTTCAGTAGGATCCAACATGGCTGTGATGTGTGTATAAGCACCACCCACGAGCCAGGTGAGCTCTGCCCGGCTATGGAAGCACTTTGGGTCCAGGTTTGTCCTCTGTTTTAGGAGCTGGGAGGTAGCTCTAATAACTGGGTTAAGGCACGCAGTAATTGCAAAGACTGCCTGGGTTAATACCTGGGTGGCATTTGGAACAGTGCCAGCATTCATAAATGCCCAATAAACACTGGCTAGTATGTGCATTTCTCTTAAGATAACCTCTCAAGTCGTTTGAGGAATCAAGATTGGAACTCAGACTGCCTGACTTAAGATCTTGTGTCCCTGCACACGATTTGACTGCACAATCAAATAAGCGAAGAACTAGCCGGGAGTCACGTGGCTATCTAGTGGCAGGTTTCAGGTCTCTATCACTCAAGTCTACAATTTTACTGTCCCATGAGCATTAGCTGTCCAGTACTCTGACAAAAATCACCCCAATTAATGAACTTATAGTGAAGGAGAGTTTGTTTTCGTTTTGTCTCACAGTTATGGAGATTTCAGACTGTGACCAATTGGCTCCAACAGTTTGGAGCTGTGGTAAGGAGGGTGTGGTAGAATAAACTATTTACCCCGTGGCTAGACTGAAAAAGCACAAGAAGGGCAATCGCTAGTGGTCAGAAGCAGTTTCCACATTTTAAAGATTCCACTACCTCCCAACAGCACTGTGGGTCGCTTTTCTATGTCACAGACTCCATGTCCAGCTCTGTGCCTCTGTAGAAGGAAGCAGAAGTATTCCCTGCTCGTGGTTCCCACCTCTTCCCTCCTCTCCAGACCACACCTTCTTTCCTGCTGTGAAGCTTCTGATGGGATGCCCTTTTTTTTTACAGCTTGGTCAGAGCCAGCTAGGATGGGCATACCTTCAATCCCAGCCCTCGGGAGACAGAGCCAAGCCGAGGGTCTCTGACTCCAAGGCCAACCCAGTTTATGTTCCGAGATAGCCAAAGGAGTCTACTCAGAGAAACCCTGCCTCAAAACACCTAAACCCAACCCAACCCAAACAAAAACCAACCAACCAACAACAACAAAACCTGATTTCTGGTGAAGGTTATATTCTGCAGCTCATGGGGGTGGGGAGATAGGGGTGGAGGTGGGGGGTGGGAGTGGCGGTGGTGACAAACAGCAGAAACAACAGTAATTTGGAAGCATTTGGAAGGTAGTGTTGGTTTACAAAGCAAGGTCTCATCCTTCCTCTCTTGTGTTCATGGGAATAACCCTGAGGTTTCGGGTTACTTTTGTTCTCAGCACACAGAGGAACAGAGCTCCAGTTTGTATGGATTTCGTATACTTTTTGTGACAAGATCTTTGATGCTGCAGTTGGAGCCCACTTGATCCTTGACCTCAGGATTATTTCGTGATATTTCTAGTGTAGATTGTGTTATGCTTGGGCAAGTTTTAGTTTAAGCCTTCCCCCAAACAGAGAGACAGGACTGTTTGGTTTCAGACCCTGGACCCTGGGAAAAGGGACTAAGGTGAAAATATTACGTATCAAAGCAGACCTGGCCTCCAGGTCCTCCCAGAATCCCTCAGTGCAAACCAGGCACACCCTGCTCCCAACAAGAACTTTCCAGCCCATGGGCTGGGCTGCCCTTCTCCTAGAGGCTCCTCCCTATATAATCCAGACACGTTGGGATTTGTTCTTCTCCTCCTCCTCCTCTTCCTCCTCCATCTCCTTCTTCATCTCCCTCTTCTCATCTTCCCTTTTGTCCTCCTTCTTTTTGTCCTCCTCCTCCTCACTTTCTCTCTTTTTCTTTCCTTTCCCATGGCAACTCCCCTAGCCTTAATCCTTGGAGCCTGTGAACTCTCCCAATGGCAGGGTGGGGGGCAGCTTCCCAATAAACCTGCCTTGAATATCCCTAATCTGGCTTGAATTGGCTCATTTCACCAGTGGAGAAATAACCTATCAAGGACAAGCTGACTTAAGTAATGTCCAAAGCATGAGTCTTGTGATTCCTTTCCCAGATTTTATAAAAGAAAGAATTCACTCAGAATATTGCTCTACGAAATATGAGTTCTATAGAGAGTTATTCACACAGAGTCTTCTAATCATGGATTCTGATAATTATTTATTCACTTCAATATCGTTGTCTTATTCAGCTGATACCTCATTTCAAAGCCTGTGTCTGCAGCGCCCTCCACATAACTCTGTGATCTCTCCATCCTCCCCATTCCGTCACGCTCCATGGAGGGACTGTTTTTTGTTTTGAACCCAATTGCTTCCTCTTTGATTCTGTAGCAAATTGACTGTCTGAGTGAGTAGAATAATTACTTCCATGGCAATGGGTGAAGTTAGAGACAGGCCATTATGTGAGCATTACAGAGAGACTGGGGCTGAGTTAAAAAAAAAAAAAAAGAACAAATAAATAAATAAATCTCAAACCAGTAGCCTTAATAATAGCAGGATAGAGAGAGAAAATTACTGGCATTATAAATTGCTTTTTTGAAAAAAAAAGTTTATCTTCTAAAAGGCTGTGACAGCTGAAAAAAATCTCTCTCCAATTTTAATTGTGGATAATTTTATGAAAGGAAAAACCTCCCTATGAAAAATGGCATGATGAAATGTGTTTAGTTTGACTTTGGCAAGACTCCATGTCACTATGAATGACTGCTTCAAAACAGACACAAACAATATTTGCTATTACTTAAAAGTTTGTGATAATTTGCCTCCGAAGAAAAGGAAGAGGCTGAGAATCAAAGATTGGGCCCTGAGTCTGGCTCCTCCCTAAGGAAGTGTTCCGTACTGCCACCCCGTGGAGAATAAAGACTAAGTCTACTATGGCCTCCCTTATCTGGTACCAAGTCTCACCTATCCAGAAGATGGCCACACACCCGGAAGAGAGGCAAGAAGACTTCAGAGTTGCCAAAACGACTGCTAGAAGGAGACACCTTGGAGCTCAGACGTCACATCTTGACAAGGATGTTGGTCAGTGATAGAGCATGTGCCTAACACGTGTAAGACTGTGTTTACACCTCAGCACCAGCAAGAAAAATCACACTAGGATGCCACAGCTGAACCTTTGGTATAATTTAAGTAAGCATTGCTTTCAAGTTCCACAGCACATTATGATTAAGTAATTAGAATGTAAGAAAGTAAATGTAATAGCCAAGCCATTTCATGCGTATTTATCCCAACAGCAGGCAGTGGTATACTGGCGTGGTGGATGCACTTCAAATATTATTAAGCAGCTTCGGGAGGCCTCAGCCAGCCAGGAGATAGCAGCATTTGCACTGGTGTTTAAGACACGTGGTCCCTCAACTTCTTTCCAAAGACAGGCCAAGAGAGACACCAGCCACACTGACTTGGTGATAACAAGGGACAGCACTGGGCTCGGTATCTAAACATTCACTGTCCTCTGGGACCACCGAATGCAGATGAGTAGCATATCTATTCTGAAACACAGAGCTCAAGTCTTTGGGGAGCCAAGGAAATATCCAACTTCCCTGTATGTAGGCTTCGCTGAGCAGGCAGGCAGCAGCGCACGCTCTGGGAAACAGAACATGGAGGAGCTGGGGAACCAATCACTTTGCCTTCTACTAGCTGTGAAAGTCTGGTTATTCATTGCATTTCCGTTTTTTCTTGTTTGGAACAAATTATCGTGACAATTATATTGCCTGCTTCAGGGACCTTGTTTGAGGCTACCTGTGGCAGTTCCTAAGAAGAGAGCAGTTTAGGAGGCAGTAGACACTAGGCGCAAATGTTTTGAAAGCTTAAAGCTTAAATCCATTAAGGACTGAATCCCGATGGTTACTTATACTGCTCATTTGCTCTCCTTTCATCTGGCACACATTTATTTAGCAGACAGTATGAACCTAGCCGCGAGAAGCCGGCACCTGCCTAATCACATCAAGCACAGCCCTTCCTGTGCAGGAAGGCCGGCATGCCAACAAAAATTCACAGCAACACAGGAAGGACATAGGTGAGCATTTCCATGGCAGCACATGTCTCATGCCTGGAGCAGCTGGGATGTGATGGACAGCAGACATGGAAGGGGAGAATAAAAAAGGGGCCTCACGACCCCTGTGCACAGGAGAGGAAGGAAGTGGGAGTTCGGGGAGGGGCCATGGGCGCCGAAGAGACACAGAGGGCAATGGAGGGGCCACTAAAGGGTTCAGTGTGTTCTATGGCCTTAATTTTCTTTAGCATGAAATATTTCTCCCCTTCTCCCAAACAAAGTATGACGGATAATCCCAGCATACGAAACAGATAAAAATATAATTTTATCGGGGGACATTTACTTTATAATTTCAAGTTGGTGACAGTTACAAAGTCAATCAGTGAGAACAATAAACAGGTATTAATACACAATTAGTGGCTGTACATGCTAAACTCAGCCATATATTTATACGTGAAGGGTGTGTGTGTGTGCGCGCGCGCACTTGTGTGTGTGTGTGTATATATATATGTGTGTGTGTGTGTGTATACATATTTCTAATTAGATGGTACTAAAAATTCTCTGATTCATTCTGAATTGAAAAATATACCTTTCTTTCTTTCTTTTTTTTTTTTTAGTACCTTAGTTTGTAATCTCTAAATACACTTAATTGATATGTAAGTAGGAGTAGAAGTAGTGAGGCTGTTTTATTTCCATTTTAAATCGCTATCTGCCAGCGCCATGTTTTTCTTATCAGGCATGTGAAAGCGGACTGACAAAGCGCTATGATCTTAGAGTCGTTGCTAAAGCGATCCACAACATGTTATTCCTGAGGCGTGAGTTGGTCTGTCCCTCTCTGCTGATTAAGCTGTGGTAGGGACATGTTCTGAGGGAACATGCCTGAGCTGGGGCTTGGGCCACATGAAGAAGGTGTCATAACCAGTGGGAACTGGTAGCTTTACAAGCAGAAGTTGGCTTCTCGTGATTCTATAGGCTGAGAAGCTTGTGATCAAGGGGTTTGCAGGTGTGTCTGGAGAGGGTTCAGTCTCTGCTTCCGGGGTGGCGGTTCTCGGTTCGGTCTTCCTTCCCGTGTTGTCTGATGGGAAAAAAACCATCATGCCTTCATGTGATAAAAGAAGGGAAAGACAAAGAATGAGACAGTGGTTCTTCCAAACCCTTTCAACAGGTTCCTAACCCCAGTTATGAGTACAGGTCCCTTAATCATCTTTTAAATCCCACCCCACCCTTAGTAATGCCACGATGGAGTTGGAGAGCTAAAATAATTCCCTCAGATCAAAGTAGAATGTGATGCTTGTTCTGGGGGCCAAAAAGTATATTATACTGAGCAGATGGAATGAAGTAATTTGCTAAATTCCCAACAAATAGTAGATTTTTAAAAACTGATTATTACTGGTTTTATTACTACAAGTTTGATTAGGAAAAATAAAAAAGCAGGAGCGCTAGAACCCCAAGCCAGCCCTGAGCGTTAGCAGCCAACACTGCATTTTCCTGATTTCCCTGTGTCTAGTTCTCAGTCAGCTTCGTTGAGGCCTCTCACATTGTAGGCTCGAGATCAGTGTTTGTGGAGTGAGGCGAAGCTTAGGAGACACTGTTGACCCAAGGATGTGGAATTGGGCATGTGTCGACCTTGTGTGTGTGTGTGTGTGTGTGTGTGTGTGTTAACTGAGGCCTCCACAGCTGTGAATACTCCTCTGTAGGGAGTACATACAGAATGAGACGGTCTGAGGAACACACAGCTGCTCCCCTCAGTTGAGTCTTTGGTCAGGTCTAGAGGCCTCGCGATGCAGGACCAGCTTGTATGGGAGGATTCCTGACCGGGTCACTCACCCTGAGAGCCACTTGAGGTAGCACTGGATCCTGCTTCCCTTTCATTTAGTGTGAGCATATACAAGGTGGAGAGTAAGCGAAGGTCACATGATGGAACGCCTCTGAAGAATGTGACTGTGTGCATGCAGAGGCTCCGCTTCGATGAGGGCGCCTTTGGTCTGCTTCTCTGCTCCTTCCACATCTTCATTTAGGTTTGAATCTGACCCTGGCTAGATCCTCATGGTTCAGCCAAGACTTGGTCTCTCCTGTGTCAGTCCTGCTCATGATTCATGCCACCTCCTGGGACAGCCTCTCCCTGCAAGAGACAGTTGACTCCAAAGGATTATTGCATTGGGAACCAATTTGGCATTCGCTGAGGACACTAGGACCTCTTCCTAGGTCGATGACTCATATGTCCCAATGGAAACTTTCCCCATCAGGAGCCATTAATTTGTTTTAACTCATAATTTAGAAATTATTGGGTGTTGAAGACTTCCTCTCTCTCTCTCTCTCTCTCTCTCTCTCTCTATCTATCTATCTATCTCTCTCTCTCACACACACACACACATACAACTTGCTCTGAGGATGCACTTGCTCATACTCAATCTGGATCTCCTGAAGAAAATGAGAGGGGTGTCCACCCACAAGCCTCTCCTGCTCTGTTAGCATCTAGACAGGATCACCTAGTCCAAGCTTGCTGACAGGACAATAACTTTACCCTAATAACCTGGGGCCGGGCTGCTGCATAGGATCTTAAAAGTCTCAAGATATTATTTTACTTCTGACAGGCTGTGGGTGACTAGTTAAAGTGTTCCCCACAACTGGACATCTCAATGGCTCTCCAGCCACCAACCAGCAAGGTGTCCTCCGGAGTGGAGGGACAGAGGTCTCGCTGGTCAGACGAGGAAGCAATCTTCGGCGGGGTTGGATGTCCAGATGCTCTTAGCACTCTTAGCACATCTTTCTGTTTCCATGCTGGCCTTGTGGGATTATAAAATGGAGGTACTGAGGGAGGACGGTCAAGAGTCTGAAAAGGAGACTTAGTTTGATGTCTGAAATATGAGTAGAGGTCTTAGTGGAGCAGCAGTGATGTCAAAGAGGGGGAAAACGTTTGGAGTTATAGCCCCTTTGGTCCTTACCCCTTTACACAGCTTGGCAATACACTAAATGCTGGTGCCTATATTTAATGTTATCTAGGAAACAAGAAGAAATGGATTTATTTGGATAGTTAACGGCACACATTTGTGGTTTTTAAATTTACTTTTAGGTAATCAAGACGCCCATATAGTTTACTCATGATAAAGACTGACCCGGGGTGCCTGTTCACCTAAGCATGCGGCTTTCTGACCATCAATACTTTGTAGTATCACTAGAGCAAATCTTGTTCTCTCTGCTTGACAATATTACCTGACATGCCCTCCCACACAGCGCCTCCTAAGCCTGGATTTGCAGATATCGCTGAATGACTGTGTTTCCATCCATCCCTATCAAAACATTTGCACAGCCATAGGTTTGAGTTGTGATACGAGCAAGCTTTGCTCCCTGCACTTCTGAATCTCCCAGAGGCTTTCCTTTCCCCCTAGTCTCGTGAACCCTGCCTCCCTCCAGAGGCATGTGATGTCTCCCGAGCGTGCATTGAAATTGTCACGGTGCAGCCAGAGGACATCTATCTAACTGCTCTGCTCATTCCTGCCTGGAGTTCACAGAGCCCAAACTAGATCAGGCCATTTGTAAGTCAGAATCAAATGTTGCTCAGTTTAACCCAATTACTCTTCACCACAAGAGAAAATCCAGTTAGTGCAGGAACTGGACCTCTATGTGGAGAGCAGGCTGATAGCCAGGGCCTTGTCAACACATGTCCAAGCTGTGAGGAGTGGTGTCAGTGCGAATGACAAGGATTGGGAAGGGCAAGGCAGGGCTGAGCTACTCAAGGGCAGAGATAGAAGCTCTGGCCGCAGCCGCACGCTGGCGCCTCCTCCACAGAAGCTTGCGGAGAATCCAGGGAGAGCTGCTGGAAGGTTCGGAGCTAAAGAATGCATGATGTGGCAAGGTTGCACTGTGACTTGCTAAAAAAAAAATTATGAATTATTTGCCAAACACAGGGGAGAAAAAGACTAAGCAGAAATGACAACCACAGCCAAGTGAGGAGAAGCAACTGTTTTAAACAAAACTTTATAAGAGGAATTTCTTCCTGTGGCTTACAAGTCTCCGTGACAAATCAGCAGATAATGTTAAGTCTTCTCTTTACATAAATGTCCCTTTAACTGCGAGTGGCCTCCTTGCAGGGATGTTCAGCATTTCTATCAGCCAGACGGTGGTCAGCTCTGTTTTGTGACTCAGCTCCTGAACCCCATGAGACAGAACGCTAGTGTGTCATGATCAAGACAGAGACTGTGAAGTTAGAGAGGTCGGGTGGCCTTCTGGGTCACTGTCCATGGAGGCCAAGCCAACCTGGCAGCTCACAAAGCCATGCCTCCCAAGGCCGTATTTCCTCATATCATTTGTCCTGTTATAGACAGGTTCTCACATCACCGGAGAGTCATCCTCCCAAACACTCAGAGGTCCATTGAGTGCGCAGGAGACCGTGTCCACAGGAAATCATGCCCTTGTGTCTTTCATAGCGTAGTAGGTAAGCCCTAAGACGGTGGGTGGGATAACTCTGGCATATCCTAATGGTGTGATGACAGTGGTTCTCTGAGTCTATTTCCTCATAGGGATGAGTTTCAATGTTGTCAGTACACTTACGGTGCTTTAGATGGTATGTAAGAAACGTATGAAAACAATATCATTTTCTTCTAAAAGCCAAGCTGTCCACTGGGGTGAGGAGAGATGTGCTCTGGGATCCTGTTCCAACACCGAATATTAAGGTAGGTCTTAAGTTATTTATGTAAAATGTCACAGTATTTGCATATAATCTACTCGCACTCTCCCTACACTTCAAATAATGTTTGTTTTACTTATAGTGAATGATAAAATGTAAATACTGTGTGAATAGTAGCTGTCATGTATGTATGTATTGTATGGTGAATAAAGAAAAAAAAGTTTATATTTATTCAGTACAGATGTGTTTTCCCTAGATGCTGTCAAAGCCCAGGTAAATCTGCACACGACAGCTGTGGCTGACTGTAATGAAGGTGTTGAAGCCGGTGGACACCCATTTGCGTGCCTCTGAGACACCTTTAGAAGTGGGTTGGTGTGTGTTTATGACACATAAAATAGCCAGGCTGAAGATGAGCATCACGGCCACAAGCAGCTGTCTATTCTCCTAGGGTCGAGCCTCTAGGGAACACTAGCAACCCATAAATTCCTTCAGGGGTCAAGTGAACTGTTACTTTAATTAATCTTTGCCTCTTTACTCAGGAGCGCAGACAATGGGGGGGAGAGGTTGGGGGACTCAGATACTGAGAGGGTGTCCATGTTTGCTTTCTGTGGCAGCAGTCGATAAGCACCATGATCAAAAGCAAGGTGAGGAAGAAAGGGTTTATTTCATTTCATCTTAGACTTCCAGGTCACAATCTTTTGTTGAAGAAAATCAGAGCAGGAGCTCAAGCGGCAGGAACCGGAGCAGAAACCATGCAGGAGCGGTATGCACTAGCCTGCTCCAAGGCTTGCCTTCCGTTACCTTTATTATACAGGGGAGGCTAATCTGCTTAGGGATGCCTGCTGCTGCCCACGGTGGGCAGGGTCTTCTTCCATCAACGAGCAAGCAAGAAGATGCCCATAGACATGCCCCATAGAGCAATCTGATCAAGGCAATTCCTCAGCTGAGACTCCCTCAAGTAACTTTGGCTTGTGCTGAGTTGACAGCTGAAGCTCACTAGGAGAGACGGTACCCCATGGCCCCCTGTATAACTAGCTCACATGCACTCTGGCCTGCCTCTCCTTCCCTGGGAGGCGGACTGGTGTTGAGACTCGTCTGCAGGGCAACTGCTATGCTTGGCATAAGTTGAATGTCCACTGACATATGCCTTTCACGTGTATATCAGTTTTTAGACAGATGTTTCCAAGGCCTTATCACATCTGCCTCCATCATCACGGTGGATTTCTCCTAGTGCCAGAGTCATTGTTTTCAGGTACTACAATATAGTCAAAGTGAACATGCATATAATGTTTACCAGGATTTGACAACCAATGTTGCAATGACTTTTGACAGGAGAGTCCGCAGAACTAAGCATGCAGTTGCCTGTGTTTCTCTCTTCATCAAAAACATAATGGCTCAATGTTACCCATGATCCCCTGTGACTAACACCTCGTTGCATCCATGTACAGTATCCTGGCCTCATGTACTTTACTTGAGGTTCTCAATGGAGAATGGAGAGACCAGGCCATCCTAACAGAAGCCAGATCTGTTTGCTTAGTCTTGTTCTAACTTTACAGAGTTATGACTCTAGAGCATTGTTTATTTTCAGTAACACCAGGAGTGGTTTGCTGTCCTAACTAGAAATGGGATCTTCATACAAGGATACAGCTCCGACAACTGGAGTGAAACAAACAAAGGACAGGACCTAGCTTCTTTGCTTTACACTATGTAGTAAGGCTCTTGGCTTTCCCAGAGCTAATCAGTCTCCTGGGTGTGTCCTTGGTGCTTGGGTTCTTCAGTAGTCATCCCTATAGTCTAAGTTATGATTACTGGTTCTGGGCAAGCAAAACAAATTATTCCAGCTCCAGGACGAATAGCTTTGAGTAGAGGAGGCAAGGCAGACAAGTTAGCCATTTTTTGGGTCCGCCATGGGAAACCTGGGGAGAAAAATCGCAGTTCTAGGCAGGTCTGACACCTTGATTTTCACACCAGCTGAGCACCTGAATAAATATATTTTAAGCAACAGAGAACATAAAACAAATTCACCTAGCATCCAGGTACTCAATTGTACCTAGGCTTGCCCAAACTGGCCTTTCTCGTTGCAGGGTGTGGGAGAACACAGGGCTTTGTGGGTCCCCGGGGGCCTGCCAGGCCCTGAGCTCAGCTGTGGGAGGCACGCCAGTTCTCAGGTCTGCTAATGAGTAGTGTGGGGTTGTGAGAGAGTGTGACTAACTGTGAGTCTTTCCAATAACGCTGACAATTCATTCTCCTTTCTCCCCTTCATCTGCTTTCTTTGCTGGAGCTGGCTGAAATAGGAGCAAATTACTCTCGTTCTGGAAAAGGCAGGGCATGCACAAAGGACCCCCTGAAAGATTTCTAGTACTCTACGCCTGCATGTTTTGCAGTTAGTGTAATTACCTGACTTGGATGTCTGCAACAGCTGAGCCGTTGAACATGTTTGCATTTGACACCAGGAAAAGCAGTGGCATTATTATCCTGTGAGTGGCTCCAGCTCTGGAACTGAGGACCTGCCCATTTCCTGTTCAAAGGCTTTGCTTCATCAGATACTGTTTCTGGCTCCTCAGAGAAACGTGGCAGACCTTAAATGCCCCGGGCTTCCTAGTTGAGGTGAAAGGCCAGGATGGAATAAGGGCTTCTTCAGGTTAACTTTTCCTGATAGCTACTCACTATGTGGTCTGCTGCATCCCTGTCCCAGGGATGGTGTGGACCAATACAGTGCACATCTCAGGGAAGTGAGTGCTACCATCTATTGGGTAGTGGGCTGCTGGGTAACAGGATGTTGGGTAGCGGGATGTTGGATATCAGGTTGTTGGATAGCGGGTTGGGATGCTTTCTGCCAGCTTTCTCTGCTGTTGGATCAGAGCTTTTAGGAGGGAGTAGTAATTTCCTAATGATTGTGCCCTCATCATGAACCAGATTTCTGGGAATGACTCAAGTGTAATTTCCTAATAATCCAGCCAAACACATTTTGAGAGACATGAGCAAGTGAACGCAGAGGGAAAATGCATTGAGATTCAGAAAACACCGAGGCAGTTTATAACATTCTTGCTTCTTTAAAATAAGTGCCATGTAGCGCAAGCCTGCTTCTCTCCCTTTTATATGAGAAAGCCCGTTTCCTCTTCTAGTCTAGGACTTTGGGGACTACTATTAATATCTAAGGCAGTCTAAAGTGGCAATTAAATTAGAAGTATCAAAGCTGTAGTTTCTAAATTAAAAATTGGGACATGTGTTCCAACAGGCACCAGAATATTTTCAGGAATGATAAGTAAAAGTATTTAAAATTAGATTTTTCTTTGAGTATTTTGACTATAGGACTCCCTTTCATATTCTGAGTTCTTATGTTGCCTGGTTGCCCTAGGTTAGATTGTGTGCTACACTAGACCGTGTTTCAAAAACCAGGGATTTTTATAGAAAGATCGACTTTTACAACTTCTCTGTGAAACTTGTGAGGTCTCTACCAGTCTGACACCAGGCTGGGATCATGGGTCCCAGGCAGGAGTGAGCCTAAGATGATCACCACATTAGTATCCTGGGGCATGGTCAGGGAGCCATCTTGAGATGGCCACCAGTCCGGCACAGCATGGTGGGGGTGGGGATAGGGGTGGGGTTGTGGGGGTGTGGAGGGTTATGAAGAACATGCCCAAGATCACCCCTGCCAGGCACTATCATGCAGAGAGCCTGGGTGCCACTAAGGAGCAAGTAAACAACTGAGATATAGAAACAGAAGGATGTGAACACAACGAAGAAAGAAAGAACTGGAGACTCCAGGGTAGTGGGCAACAGCCAGATGTGAGGAGCTGGTGATGCCACCTGGGGCCATGGTGGGGGCCTGGCCTGTGCTGCCTTTAGGGGCCATGTCTGGGTACATGACCCTGCAACAGTAGGTAGGGAGTCTGCTACCACCAGAGTCAGGCAGATGCCCCTGGTTTGTGCTGCCACTAGGGGACATGTTGATGTCTGAAGACTGTGCAGAACTGGCCTCACCCCTCACCTGGGCATCGTGGGAGAGCAGGCCCTGCAGGCATGAGAGTAGGAGAGCTGAACCCGCCCCCAGCCAGCTGCAATACTCGGGCGAGCGTGCCTGCACATCGTGGAAGTTGCAGGTGAGTGTAGGAGAGCTGGCCTACCTACATCTCCTGAGCAGTGGTGTGGGGGAGGGAAAGAGTCCTTTCTTCACCCTCATGCCTCCCCACCTCAGCACCTGCAGCAGGTGAGAGAGCATGCCTTGTACCTCAGCTGGCCAGCACAGCAGACATAACCCTGGTGATGAGGGTGTAGGCGAGCCGGGCCCCTAGGGTGGGTCAGTGGGCTCACCAGCTCAGATACCTCTCAGGCCAGATCCAGGGCTTTGAATTTGTCCACCTCAACATCTACTCTATCAATGAGCTATTGGAATGTGTGAAGGGGCTGGACCTACAGATACGGAACACATCTCCAAAGATTTTTCAAGACACGGGTCAACAATGGGATATCCGAGTTGAGTCTCAGTGAAGTTCTAGTACTGAGAGAGGAGCCGGTAACAGACCAACAAGTCATTGCAATGAGCATTTGCAAGCTAACAAGTGTGGACAAAAGGGTGTACTGTGGGGCACGTTGCGACATACTACAGTTTCCGCAATGGCATACATTTTTTTTCTGTTGAAGGTGAGGTTCCAAGGGTGGAGGGCAAGTCTGAGAGAGGATGGAGATGAGTGTGATTGGGGTGCATGATGTGAAATTTACAAAGAACCAATAAAAAGCTAAAAACCAAAACCAAAACCAAAAATTGTGAGGTCTGGAAACACTGGGTGGAGGAGCCTACACACTTCTGGGACTGGATAACCGCAGCTTTCTCACTCTCACGATCCTGCACTGTGCCCTTCCGGTATCTTCTGTCTTCCATGTTTTAGCTCCTTCAACTGTATGGTATCTGTCCGGCCTCTCTAACCATCTGACGTTATTCTTGTCCCAGTCACAGAATCCAGCAGGCCCCCTGGGGGCTCATCATTAGGACAGGGGTTAGACACTTGACTCTTGCCACATCAGGTCCCATCTCAGTGCAAAGCTGATCACAGTGTAGCAATCTGTTCCTGAGGTGTTGGAGCCCAATGGCTTTGCTTCTTTGACTACAAAGGATCAAAGAAGTAATAAGAAAAATGTGATTTGGAACAGTCTCTCCCAAAGGAGACACAGGGGCCTGACCACCAGCCCCACCATTGTTCTGTGCTTCTCTTTGAAAACTGACTCAGAACCTTAAGAACTGGGACTTGGACACAGAAATGTATTTGGCTCTCAAGTAATGGTGTGATTGATTATGACTTATTGAATAAGTTACTAAGCTTTACACTGTTTTGGAATATTTACCTAGGGTTCAATAGATTTTTGCCAAGTTCTAGGTCAAACTGTGTAAAATCATCCATTTCTAGGTAAGCAGAAGATTCATGTGTTTTAATCCAAAGCATCCCTGGTACCGGTGATAGGCACTGGAAGAACAAAGAGAAGACACAAAAACAGTTACTTAATAAACTGTCACAAAGGGTTATGGTTGTGGCAGGTATGTGGGGGCTCCAGAAGAATGGGGAGCCATTCCCCTCAGTGAGGGTAGGCTGGTGTAAGTCAATTCTCAAAGGAAGGAATTTGTGAGGTCCACAGAGACTGTGCAGTCAGTGATGTGCTTGCTGCACAACACGAAGAACTGAATGTGACCCCCAGCAGCCACATAGAGAGCCAGACATGGGGGTGCATACTTGTAGCGCCAGCACTGGGGAGGCAAAGACAAGCAGGTTCCTGGGCTTGTAGGCCAGGCAGCCTAGCCTTCCTAATGACCCCCAGTGAAAGCACCTGTCTCAATAAGCAAGTTGACTAGCTCCTGAGAACCCAGACGTGAGCTTGTCCTTTGGCACCCACACAGATTCTCTCCCATGCGTAACTGAACCTGCACACACCCATGCTGGAATGCACACTTGTATGTAAGCACACACGTACATGAATCAAGGAAACCTAACGATACTGAAGCGTCCTTAAAGATGGAGAGAGCATTGTAGGTATGGGTAGGAATTGGGGTCATTATTCAATCCAAGGGCAGAATGAACAGAAAACCAGGCTGAAGGTCGCACAGCATCTTCAATAGTTTGAGCATGGGCCAAAATGGGTCCTTCAGCATAGGAGACTAGGCTGATACCTGGTCCACCCAGACCATGTCAGTGTCTTCTCCTTGTTGTGTCAGAGAAGAGCCATCCACAGACATTCCACTGGGAAACCACCTCTTTTTCAGGACAGGGCAGGGAGCTGAGTTGCAGACTGGAACACCTACAGATATTGTTGGTTTGACCTGGACAAGAACCCAGAGGCAGGTATGTAACTGCCACACAAGTGTTAGATCAGTTCATGCTCTGTCAGAAATCTCCAGACTAGTCAGCCTCATTAGAGAGCTTTTACAATGAATATAGTCATCCCAGACTACTATATTAAATGCAATAGATAATGCAATTTTCTTTTTACTAGTAACATTAATTATTAGTAGTATTAGTCAATATAAATCAATGGTTACTATTATGGTGCTCTGTCAAGGAATATATATATATATATATATATATATATATATATATATATATATATATATATTCATCTCATGTTGTTCTCAAAGCTTTATGAGGAAGGTACCATTGCATCCCCCAAGGACTAGAAGAAGAAACTGAAGCATCGAGAGGGAAATTATCTTCCCTAAGTTGTACGGCAGGTAAGAGTTAGAAGCAGGGCCCACTCAGGACAGTGCACGCAGAGTATCACTATCATCCTAAAACAGCAGCCATAAGAGCAAGGATCCTTCCCCCCTCACACCAAAACTTCAACAAACCTGTATCTGTACGAGCTCAGCTTGACATGACTGCAGCTATCATGTGTGAACTACGGTTGTCCAGAATAACCCTTGCTATTTTCCCAATAGTTTCTCAGCTAACTGTAATAGACACTGTAATATGCACCTTTTCTACAGAGTAATGTGACTAATTCTGTTATCAGCTGAAGGCAGTTCCCTCCTCCTTTTGAGCCTCATGGACTCTCCTGGCCTTGCCAAGGACCAAACCTCTACCAGGAAATGCCTGGTACATTGCACTGTGTGTGATTATACATGTGTCTACCTTTCTTTGATGTCATAGCACCTTGGGGCTGGTCTTCAACTGAGATGGATTAGTAACCAACCAGGTTTTGGTCCCCTGTATGCAGCTCTCAGGGTCTGGTCTAGATGACCTGGCATGAAAGTGACCAGAAACACAGCAACATCTGGATCCACATTTATCTGAATTCTTTGGAACAGACTTCCTTCATTCTGGTTCTTGACCTCAAGGGTGCAATGGAAAAGCACCAGCATAGATGGTGTGATGGTTTGCATATGCTCAGCCCAGGGAATGGCAGGATTAGAGGATGTGGCCCTGTTGGAGTAGGTATGTCCCTGTGGGTATGGGCTTTAATACCCTCATCTTAGCTGCCTGGAAGACAGTATTTTGCTAGCAGCCTTCAGATGAAGATGTAGAACTCTCAGCTCTGCCTGTACCATGCCTGCTTGGATGCTGCCATATTCCCACCTTCATGATAATGGACTGAACCTCTGAACCTGTAAGCCAGCCCCAATGAAATGTTGACCTTTATAAGACTTGCTTTGGTCATGGTGTCTGCTCACAGCAGTAAAACCCTAACTAAGATAGATGGTTTCTCAAGCAACTTTCCTATTAACAAAATGGGACTAAAAGTTACAGGTGACCTAAATTGCAGGGATGTTACACAAAAGAGACTGCTGCCATTTGTAGTGTTTGAATTTCCTTAGAAGAATAGAAATGGTAGTCATTGTGTGGCAGAAGCTCAGAAAACATCAAGGAGGCAGAAGGCAGGGGGACGGGGCAGGGGACTGGGACACATTTAAACCTCTTGAAACCCTTTGATACTGAACACAGTGAAGCTGGATTTCCTACATGTTCTCAGGCCCCTTAATGCAGCAAGCCCCTGGTGCTTTCCTGCCCCCAAAGATCCCAGACCCATTTGTGCAAAGTCATCTCCCTGCTGACCGACCTTGCAGAACACTGACAAGTCAGCCTGAGAGTATGACCCTGGTAGCTCTGAGATGAAAGTAAACTTCATAGGAGTGAGGACACCATGGGAGAGCCCCTTGGGGCTCAGCTCAGCCCTCAACTCACCTCTGTAAGAACATCACCCTCCCTCTCTGCTAAATCAACATATGATGTGAAGCAGACAGTATCAGGAAAATGTCAAAAAGAAAAAGCATAACGAGCAAAGAAGCGAAGACATTTTTTAAAAGAGAGCCTTCTTGTTAATCCTCGTATGTGAGAGATGTTGGCCTTGGCAGAGGGAAGAGGAAGGCTGCATAGTGACCCACAGCCCACCATGTTAGTCGGGTACAAGGTAACTGCAGAAACTGTGGACACCCCAATGTTTAGTGCTGTAGCACAAAATTTGTTTTCCCCACACAACGATCAGTGATCAGTCTCAGACTTGTCCAGCATTCCACAGTGCATCAAGGAACCGTCAAAGCTCAATCTCTGTTGTGTTTTCTCCACCTCTTGCCTTCTTCATTCCTTCGTTCCTGAGCTTGGAGGAACACAGCAAAGTTCCCATGTGGCCAGGCCTCTGTGGCACACATCATAGCTAGCCGCTTCTCTCTACAGAGAAGTCTTCAAAGAAGAGCCACTTATAACTTCTCATTCACAACTCCCCAGCTCAGGGGTGGGGGTGGGGCGGGAGCTACAACTCTGTAGCCCATTCCTATCTTTGTACTTATTACAAAATACTGAAAATCCTTTAGAAACATTCTTTCTCCAAATCACTCTTTTTTGAGCTACTGACATGCTGCAAACTATATGGTGGGGCCCAGGCTTAGTTAGCTATCACAGGATGGAGATGTCAGGTTGTGATATTGTCACTGGGAGATAAAGATGCTTGGTATCCATGCCTTTATTCCCTATCTGCCATAATTTTGAAACATTTTGTATTAAATACTGGGAATGCTATTATATTAACTCTTGTTGAAATCAGTGCCATTATGGGAAACTGAATTTTGTCAGTATCCTTTACAATGGGTGGGGCATTCTCTTTCATTTATGTGTATTATAGGAGCATTGCAAAGATAGTTGCATCCTTTCCTGTGTTTTAAAGAAGCTCGATGTTTAGAAAGAATTTGTTAGAAAATCTTTTAATGATTTCTTTTCTATTTTAAGGAGCCATCCCAGTAACTTTCTAGTTAATCTGGAGATGGAGGTACCAGGTGTTGGAAAGAGGGAACAACGGTGTCTGGTTTGGATTTTGAGTTCCTGAGGGACTCTCTCTCAGAGACAGCCGGGAACAGAACATCCGTGGCTCTCTGTGTCTCTAAAGGGGGGCAACCAACCTTGCCCTGTCTCACCCCCTCTGCACAGTGTCAAGGATGAATGTGTGCTAAGACTCCTGTGGGGAGACAAGAAAAGAAAACGGCAGCCAGAGTCCAGTTACAAACACCTGTCTTGAAATCCAGTCAAGCCATGTATTAATAAATATGAATTGTGTGTGTGACTTGTGGCTACGTGTGTACTGTGCATTTTCTCTCTTTCCTGACAACTTAGTTTTATTCACACTCATTTCGTGTTAAATATTGTTTCTTTCATTACTTCTACAACCTTACAGATGTTCCCAAAGGGTGTACATGTACACCTATGAGAGTACGTACACACGCACGTGTACACACACACACACACACACACACCATTGCAGCTTTTAAAAATAGTCCTTGATTTAAGTTGTTCTTGATATAGTTCACTGAAGAATATAGAGTAGAGGTGTAAAAAAGCTATAATTAGGTAAATGATGAGGGCGCCAGTGTTTCAGGCAGCAAGCTGGGGTGAGGGAGAATTCTGGAACTTCCACAACATATTTTAGCTTACATTGTGCTTGCCAGAATCTCCTCACATGTTCACAATCAGCTATGAGGGCGTTTGGGAAGCAAAAGCTTTGACTGGCTCTGTGCTTGGGGAAACTGATCTTTTTGTAAGGAAAAAGGGTTGATGAGGACTTCAGGCGGCCAACTCATGGTCTCATGCAAAGCAAAGCGATAGTCTGGGGCTATCCTTGGGAATGGAGTTCTAAAGCAAAATAAGAATTATAAAATGGAAAAATAATGATAAATTCTGTCTCCTGCAATCCGAGCTGAGTTAGGGATGTTTTGACTCCTTGGCTGCCTGCTGTGTGCTATGTGCCCTCTTCATCAGCGAGCAGAAGGCACAGCGAAGGCAGAGCCCAAGGTCAGTCCTTTGTTTACTGAACATGAGAGAGTCCCCGTGGCATGTCACACAGATGGAAAGAGGGCATCTGGAGACACCTGACTCATAAGCAAGGACAGTCAGCTTGGTCCTTGGGAGGACACTGGGAATCACATACCAAGGGCAGGAACCACCAACTCCGGTTCTTCTGCCTTTTAAACTCACTCAGAAGATGCGTCTGTGTGTTGGCATAATGAGGTGAATTGAACTTAACCACAGGTCTGAAAAACGGGGCAACTTAGTGCTCCCTGAACATGGACTATTGCAAAAATACAACCGCTATTTGTTTCTGTGTGCTCTGCTTCTGTGCATTCTAACAACTACAATCGGGAAATGTTCCTGCATATACTGCATTTGTATTGCATCTGCCTAGGCTTTCCCCCCATCCTTCAACCCTAAGCAGTGTGACATTTCTAAAGCATTTACATTGTATAAGGTATGAGAATGTGTCTAGAGATGGTTTAAAGTACACAGGAGGATATGCAGACACACAGACTAAACACAAACCCGATGCTACTTTCTATTAAAGGACTTGTGTATCTTCAGAGCTTGGGATCAGAACCTCTCTTCCTGCAGATGCCAAAAAGGCAACGTATGCCTTGGTTTATGCTGCAGATTCCTTAACACACATGCTCGTGCAGGAGAGGTGTGGCATTTTTACCCACCCCTCCTCTCTTCTCCTTGCTCTTAACTATTTTTGACCAAAAAGTGCTCGTTGCCTGAGTAGAATTAGGTCAGACCGAAGCAGAATATCAAACTGACAGAGGGGGAGCTAAGTTAGTGCCAGCATCGACTAAACGAGGAATTAAAAAGAAAGTCTCGCTCTGAATCCAAATATGGGAATTTAGAAGGGAAAGGGCTAATATTAGATTGCATAAGAATTAGTACAAAAAGGTACATTCATTGCCAGGAACCAGGAGTTTTGATCCATCTCTGTATTTTACAGTACAGGAGCCATACTCTGTGGCTATTTGAAGGCTCAAAACATTAACTATTAAGAGAAAAACTATTGCAGGGCCATTTCTTAAGAGTCTTCTAAATAGTCTGCTGCTCCACCATCAAGGGAACAGCTCCCAACAGCCTCGCTTTCATATAGAAATAACAATCTCATTAATGATGCTAAGTTTATATTGTAAATACATTATCACCCCTCTCACACCAACTGCTATGTTAAAAAATAATTACTAATTGGTTTCAGCAAATGCATTATAAAAAGGTGGCTAATTTTAACTATTTTCCTCCTCTCTTTTTTAGAACAACAACAACGACAAAAAAAAAAAAAAAAAAAAAGAAAAAAGAAAAAAAAAGGAATGATTCAGAGAAAGCAATCTGTTACCTGGAAGAATTTAAGGTTTTAAAAAATGATCTTTAGTCAAAGTTTTATAGTCTTAGATGCAAATGGTGACTGAGGTAACAAGCAGACTGAGCTGGAGCCCGCAGCATGCATCTTTTTCCCCAAATGTAGTAAACAGAATAAATTAAAATAAGCCCATTTTACTATCCTAAGTTCTGTTCCTACATTTCTTCTCAGAGACCTTCTAAGATGCTGCCTGACCCTCCATCACATTCTCAAGTATCCTTCTAGATCTTTCCCTCCAGTACCTGTCTTCAGCGGAAGTGCCTGGCCCTTTTCTGCCTGCCTGCGTGCTACCCCGCCCCTCTCCATGATGCTAATGGAGTAAGTCCCATTGAAATGCTTCCCTTCCTAAGAGCTGCCTCAGTTGTGGTGTCTCCTCACAGCACCAGAACAGTGACTGGGACCTCTATTATCGCTATTATTGTTTCTCTGTGGTGCGGGTTACGGTGCTGTCATGAAATGCAGGTTTAAGGATTTGTTTGGGAGAAAAGTAAAAAGAAAAGAACAAGATTCATCATCTAGGCAGTTCATTTCTTTACTGAGTCCAGATCAAGGCTCTAAGACTGAGAGACTAAAATTACCTTAGTCTACCTTACACAGTGTGAAGCCTAAAGGGGAAGAGCATGAATTTCTTGGAGTCAGAGAGTTGTGGCTTCTGGTGTGTGGTCGTTAAAACTGTATGGCCATAGACAACTGCCTATATGGTATCTTCAGCCAAACATTAGACTGACGGTTTCTTTGGGAGTTGTTCTAAAGACCTGAGATAACATACAAATAGGCTCGGCCCAATCAGCACACAGAGGCGATGATAACTGGTGCGTGCTATAATTAATCACCAGTGAATTCACCAAACTCTGCCTGATCCTTTTGCCACAAACCTGTATCACTAAGCATGCTCGACAGAGACTGTTCTGTCGCAGCTGGGACTTCTCTTCCTACAACGTGAAAACGTTACCCATGTTTCGGTGTTTGTACTTTTCAACACTCTGATCTTCAGTATTGTGAACATGACTCAAGGAAGAGTCCACATGTTTGCACTAATTGTAGGATTTGAAAAAAATCATAACCATGTGTATCATATGGTGACATTTGCCATCTTCCTTGTAAGGCAGATGTTCAAAATTAGACTTGTATTATTCCCGTGATTGCTACTAACAGCTCCAGCATAAAGCATGGTTACGAAATCAGGACTGTTACTTTAAGAGTACCATCTGCAAACACCTGGAAAAGCACAGATAACACGCATAAAAACACTTCCACGGTCCTTTGCCTGGTGACTGCAGCTTTTCAAGGACTACTACAAGTTCAGTCTTCGTAATTACTTTTGTTATCAGTCTCCTGCATGCGCATCACTGAGGCTCCAGTCTGTGGTGTGCAGTGAGGACCCACATTTAAGGCCAGACTCTGCAACCCCACCCAAGCACACCTCCCCTTTCCTCTTCTGCGTCTTCCCATGGGCACCGTGGACTAAATGGATCCACATGCTTCAGAATGTACACATAACCTCTTAACTTCTTTTAACGTTGTTATATGTTTGAAAGATTTTATTAATAAAATGTTGAAAACTAATATAACTGAGGATTGTGATCCTCACGGTGTTCACTGTTGTATGTATAGATTCACGTCTACACATCTGATATCAGGAAATGGATCTTGAGATGATGGTGGTGATGGTGGCAGCGGCCATGGCAAGGGCACTCCGAGAACCTCTCAGGCTCGGGATCTGGGTTCTCAGATTATTAAGTTTTTATTCCCCCGATGACCACCTTCTCTCCCTGTTTTTCTTCTTTCCACATGAGGGGAAGCTGTGCGACAGTGGAGCCTTGAGGAGGAACTGCACATGCTCAGTTCATTTTCTTGGCCCTGCTGTCAGCTTAAGGTTCCTGCAAGGCGGATGCCTGCTGCCTGTGATCCACAGCCTGCTTGCTCTCTGAGAAAACTGCAATGGCCTGCGGATGTCTGCAGAAGAACAGATTGTGTCCTGGGAGAAACATCAGCACGGTTGCAGAGCTGGGGAATCTTTTTTTTTTCTTATCTCTTTTACCAGTAATAAAACTATTATTTCTATCATCTCTTGCCTTGCTTCTATGACTAAAATTGATTACCAACTTGAAATTAATTTATCCTATGGCATATTCTATGGACTTGCAACACATGAGTAGCTTTACTTCCTTATCTGTAAGGTTGGGGAAAGTATAGTATTAACTGAGTTAAGATGTATAAAGTGTTTAGTATAAACTTTGCCTGGCAAATAATAAATATTTAATCAACATCATATATCTTATTTTACTTTCTATATTCTCTATTTACATTCCAAATGATTTCCCCTTTCCCGGTTTCCCTGTCCCCATAAGTCCCATAAGCCCTCTTCCCTCTGCCCATTCCCCAATCAACCCCCTCCCACTTCTCTGTCCTGGTACTCCCCTACATTGCTGCATCAAGACTTTCCAGGACCAGGGCCCTCCCTTTCCTTCCTTCTTGGGAATCACTTGATATGTTAACTGTGTCTTGAGTATTCAGAGCTTCTGGGCTAATTAATATCCACTTATCAGTGATTGCATTCCATGTGTGTTATTTTGTGATTGGGTTACCTCACTTAGGATGATATTTTCCAGTTCCAACCATTTGCCTAAGAGTTTCATGAATTCATTGTTTTTAATTGCTGAGTAGTATTCCATTGTGTAAATATACCACATTTTCTTTATCCATTCCTCCTTTGAGAGACATCTGGGTTCTTTCCAGCTTCTGGCTATTATAAATAAGGCTGCTATTTACATAATGGAGCATGTGTCCTTGTTGCATGTTGGGGAATCCTCTGGGTATATGCCCAGGAGTGGTATAACAGGGTCCTCCAGAAGTGTCATGCCCAGTTCTCTGAGGAACTGCCAGACTGATTTCCAGAGTGGTTGTACTAGCTTGCAATCCCACCAGCTCTACATCATATTTTTAAAACTTAAATCTTAGCTGCAATTCAGAACCGGGCTAAGAAGCTTTCTATTGTATTACCTGCTATGATAGTTGGGAAGCATCTGAAATAGACACCATGACTGATGTCACCTGTCCCAACTGAAATTTGGGAAAGTCCCACACTTTATGCGGATAGCTTCACGCTAGAATGTGTGGCTCTCTGTTGTGCATATTAATTATTGGCAACAAACAAGGAAGTGAAAGGGAGTCAAATTTCATGCTAAATTTGTCACTTTTACTAGAGAAGTAATTGAGAGTACAAGTCTTCCTATCACCTACTGAGAGCAAAGCCTGAGAAAATAACCAATTTGTTTTGATGTGTAAAAAGGCCCCACTTAACAAACATCAAAGACAAAGTTATATTACATATATGCTATCAGTTGGGGCTTGAGTATTCTTCAAAGCACTGTGTCCTAAAGCATTGAGTTTCCAAGATGTGCTATTAGGAGACTGTAGATCCTTGAAGAGGTGAGGCCATGAGGTACTGTCCAAGCTAGCAGGCAAATTGATCATGGAATGGAACTTATAAAACTATCACCCAGGGCTGGAGACATGGCTCAGGAGCTGAGAGCACCCATTGATCTTGCAGAGGACCAGCATTCAGGTCCCAGCACCCACATGGCAGCTCACTACCATCTATAACTCCAGTCCTAGAAGATCCCATGTTTTCTTCTGGACTCCTCAGGAGTTGCATACAACTGGTATGCATATATGTACTCAGGCACACATAAAGTAAAAGTAAATAAATCTAGGCAAAAGAACTCTGCAAATCACAATGAGCCTTTTCTCTTTATAAACCAGGTTATTTAAATACTGTATTATAGTGATGCAAAGCCGAGCACACAATATTCATGAAACTCCAAGTGGGTCTCAGCGTATTCACCAAAATCTGTGTGTCCAATACAGGTCTCTTGGTGTTTTATCTTTCTCATGGGAGAGAATCTCTAGTCATTGGTACCCTGAAGAGCTAGAGGACTTCATGACTATCAGTGGTACCCAGTTACCTGCCTTTCCCTTCTCCTCTCAGTGGTTCCCTGTAGAGAGCATGTAAACAAGAAATAACACCAGGACCCAGTAGGATGCTGCAGCAATGAACCATCAGTTGTGTGTAGTAGATAAGAGTTGGATGTTACAGTGATGAGCTTGGTAAATGGATACCGTCTCTCCTACCTGTCCTCAAGCTGGACATGATTCAAGATGTCCCCACTAATCAATCCCATCTTTTAAGCATCAACAACCTTGCAATTGGTTTTCACTACCAAAGTTTTCTCCCAATGATCCCAGAAAAGGATGTGGAGAGATCACGTTCAGAAAGAACCTTGGACCAGCGCTTCGTGGAGAAAACATGATGCTTCAGACAGAGAATCATAGAGCTCTTGAAGCAGATTTGGATCTTGCTGACATCCACAGATGTTTGGAAAGCCATGGATTTTGCATCCTGAATCTGGGCCAGGAACGAGAGAAATGGATATGCTTAGTGAAAAAATAAACGTGATGATAGACCCCCAAGGCTGCACGCCTTTAGAGGCGGTGATGAGCTAAACTTCAAAACACTCTACAAATCAAGCCAAGCTGTCCAAATATCTGGGGCTAGTATGTTAGCCAGTATTCAGAACACATGAACAAAATTGAAAACACTTTAAAAAAATTTTTTTTAGGAGCATACAACATTTATGTGAAATGTAGCTTTTCTTGCTGGATTTGATTGGTTTTAATGATGGGTATTTTAGAGCAAGTACAAGTCTATTCTCAAGGATTTCAGTTTCCCAACCCACAATTAGGATTAAATAAAGCGCTTTGGCAAGACTCCTTTTATAAGGCTTAGCTTCGCTTTGACTCTCCCAGGTTTGGCAGCGGTAAACCCACAAGTATCTGAGTTGGAATTTCCTTACGACTTAACCACCTCCCCCAGGAATAAATAAAGCACTTTGTAAAAGGACCATCAGCTCTTTTGAATCAAGAATCCCCTGCATCACACCCTATACCCAGGTGGCTTTTAAGTGTTGATGCAACATCCTTAGAACAGTTTCCCATCTCCAAGGATTAACTAAGGCGCTTGGAAAGTAGGTGCTGCTCATCATTTTAATGTTTGATTTATCTTTTTCATAAGGCATATTCCGTCGGACCACCCACGATTCCCATTTTATAAGATGGTCCTCTCCCAACCAAAAAGAAAACTTATTCTAACATCTTTGAAATAAACATAATAAAATGGTTTAAATGGCTGATTTGAAATTATCATTAAGCGATGAAAAAATACATATTGATTGTATGAGAGGTGAAAGTTCTGCTTTCTGTATCCTTGTGTTTTATACCTATAAAGGCCAACATTTTGGCTGGGTATGGTGGCATATGTCTTTAATGTTGGCACTTGAGCAACTGAGGCTGGAATAACTTGAGTTTGAGGTCATCCTGGGATACACAGCTAGACCCTGTCCAAAGGAAGAGAAAAAAAATAAAAGAGAAAATAGAAATAACCTAAGAGTTCTAAAACAGAATCACCTCCAAGCCCAACAAGAACAGAAGTGAGTGAATTCTGCCCCCGGTCCCTGGTGTCACTCGTCCTTGTTTGGAGGGTATATGTGATTGCATGACTGGAGCTGAGAGGAGACCCCTGACATCTGGGCCAGCTGTGCTGACCAGCTCACCCTCGTCCCCATGCCTCACCCAACTTCTGCTGTAAGTAACTCAGTGACATTCCATCCTTGGGGACCTGCTTCTGTTGTATACAGAAGAGCTCCATCTTCTCTTGCTTGAAAGCTTAACCTATGGTAGACATTTCCTTGAGACTCATCCTTTGTGGTCCACGAATTTTATCCTTTAATGTATGAGGCATGAACCTGAAAACCAAGGACTCCAGGGGCATTGGCAGCTATCAGGATTTTTAAAACCCTAGGCCCTTGAGCTGAACTCACCAAGAGCTGAGAAAGGCTTCATCAAACTCACAGGCACCTCCCAAGTTCCAAGACTTTTAAAAGGCTTCTTTTAATTTGTTCTTTTTAGGCGTTAGTATACAAAGCAATGGGTTTCTCAATGGCATTACGGTGCATCCTTTGATTGCACATTGATCCTCCTTCCCACTCTCCTTACTCCTTGAATCCCTCTGCTGATCCCACCCTTTTTCCTGATAGCCCCCCCCCATTTTTCTTTCTTGTCCCATATTTTCTAGCAGCTTCTTGATTTTCATCCCCACCTAAAGACTTCCTTCCCTCTCCCGTGGTTTTTGTGACCTATCCCCCACCATGCACATATGAACACATATAGGACCTGAAACTTTGAAACTGCCCAGAAGGTGCCTGGGTGTGGTGGCACATGCTTATAACCCCACCACTCCGGAGGCAGAGGCAGGCAGATCATTGTGAGTTGGAGGCTAGCCTCGTCTACAAAATGAGTTCACAGCCAGAGACACATGATGAGATTCTGTCTCAAACAAAATGCCCATTGAAAACCAACCAACCAAATAAAACAGAGAAAAAAAAAAAGAATCTACCTATAGGAATGCACTTCAAGGCATTGAGCTGGGCAAAAATTTTCTGAAAAAGATTCCAATGTCATAGGAAATAATCCCTAGAATGAAAAAATTGAATTGCATGAAAGTAAAACGTTGCTGTATAGCAAAGAAAACCATTAGCAGAGTTAGGGAAGCCGACAGAATGGAAGGGAAACTTGGCAAACAATTTGAATGGATCACAGAGCATCTTACATTTTCTTCCTGGATCAGGTACAGCTAAAATCACAGCTTTGAAGTGCCCAGCAATGCACACCAGTCCTTCGGCAGAGGATGCATGAATATATGCTTAAGACTTTCTCTAAATTTATATTTGCTTTAAGTGGTCCTGAATCCAAGAATGTTTGCGCCTTTAAATAGGGGAACACAAACAAAGGTTTGAAAATATAGCACTCCTTTGGTATATAAACATATCCATACATTATAGAAAACTTAGGTGCTTTGTATAAGCAAAACAAATAAGCTACAATTTAGAAACAAAGATGGCCACTCCATTTTATTCTGCATTATTTCTCTTATCATTTCTGATGGCTGCATGGTATACAAATTGAGTTATTATTGTCTGGTAGTGAGTTATTTCAATTCTTATATACAGTTTGGATATTAGTTCCTAATAAGGGTTTCAAGTATTTGATCTTATTTTGTAGGCTTTCTCTTCACTCTGTGAAGAGTTTTGCTTGGATGTCGCCTTAGAGAGTGACTTCAGTTTAGCACTACAGTTCTATGTAAGGAGAACTGACCTGGAATGAATTTACACAACAACCTAGAATCTAAGCACTGGGCTATAGGGCAACCAAACAGCAAGGAGAACGTTCCCTGCTTATCTGGGACTACACCAATGTGATCTGTGAGCAAGGCATCCATGCATAGTGCAAAATACAGTTGAGTTTCCTGGAAGGGGAGGTGGAGGGGACCTGTGTCTCACAGAGTTCCCAAGGGGAAGTCATTGCTGAGTCACACGTGAGGTATTTCAAAGGAAGAGCCTGCAGTTGGCTCACAGTGTTTCCATGCTTGTGTTTAGGATGACGAAATACAGGTGTTTTTAGTGCTGTAGAATTCTCCTCCATTTGGAAATCATGTAGATTGGAACTCAGATAACGTACTCCCTTGGAAGCACAACTGAGAAGCACCAAGACATGTTGCTTCTGAGGAGGATCCTAGAAAATCGTAGGGTAGTAGCTATACTTTTAAAAAACTCACATTTCTTAAAAAGTTTAGAGGCATCTTATACAAAATACAGGAGTACCACAAAAGGAACTGTATTTGGACATGTTCATACTTTGTAGGTGATGGATGCAGAGGGAGACAAATGCTTTCTTTTTGATTTTATTTTCTGCATATTTTTAAAATTACTATTATTTGCAGACTTTGCTTTAAATAATGAAAAAAATGTGAAACTAAATAGCTTTGGTGCCTCAACCCTGGGCTCTGTTTCAGCATCTGGACCTGTTAAGGAAGCGACCCTTGTAGACTGTGTATAGCGCCGAGTTATTAATGTAGCTATTTAGCATCTATTAACAGGGAAACAGTCACGTATACAATAAATACCAGGCACTACATAGCACTTTCTTTAAAGATTTAAATAAGAATGAAAGGAAAGGAAGTAATTTGGCCTTAAAACAGTCTTCTACATTTTTTTCACAAATCACTTCTTTTAAAAAAATGTTCTCATATGAAACCATCTAATTTTCTGCATCTAAATATCTTGAAGTATTGTATAGAGTAATAATACCAACTAGCAATTTACTAACGGAACAGCCTGCAGGAAGCATCACAGTTTGACTTTCATTGCATTACGAACCTCACTTTCCCATTGTCTGGCTCAGGTGAATCTCCATAAAGCACTGGGTTTATTGTTCCTTGTCCCCTTGTTATGAAGCTGTTTATTAATATGAGACCAATAAGCCCCTTTAAATGGAACTTAATTCGATAGAATTAGTTAAAAACAAATTGAGCACATGTGGTTAACTTTGCTTTCGAAATTAGCCTATCAGGTGCTGATCTCTGTAATTAAGAATCCTAATTCATAATGCTCTGAATCACTGAATTTGGCAGGCAAGTGCCAGTCATCTTCATTTCACAACACAGTGCCTCAGACCGTAATAAGCCAGAACAAAACACATGCAGGTTTAATCAGGAAACAAAGCGTGTCGAGTACATACTCTGAGATACCGGAGTCTGGCGCCTCAGGTGTGAACCTTGGAAAACTCCCTCAGGGGATGTTATAGTCTCTGGTATGAACCTTTTTGCAGCTTCTGCTGACACATTTAAGAGAGGGAAAAAAAAAAGTATCACCCAGATCAGGCATCAGTATTCAAAACAAAGCACCTTCAATATGACTTTGGGGAGCTAAGGATACAAACATAACTGTGTGTGCACCAGAGTGGACCAATATATGAATGCAAGCATGCACACACACACACACACACACACACACACACACACACACACACAAACACAAACAAAGACACATTTGTTATCATCAAATGTAGACATATAAATACTTAAAAACAAGGTTCCTGGAGAGTAGTCCAAGTTTATCTTCAGGTTATTTTGGTCCAGTTACCAAATGGAGGGGGAAGAGGAGGACATTTTTCTTTTAAGGACTGCTTAAAATTTGGACTTTCATTTATATGGTTCCAGCTGCTGTTGTAAGCCAGACGTAAGCCATCAAGGAGCCATTAGATAGTTAGCAAAGGTACAGGCTAAACAATCTTCAGTAGGCTTTCTCACAGCAGTTCCAGGGTCTGTCACTTAAGCTCCATGACATTCAGACCATCCAGGGAGCTGGTAAGGAGAAGACTGGGAAAAATACATCTCGCATAAATCAGTTTTAAAGGTAAGTTGTGTCTACTAGTGAACCCAGCCTGACCATGCCAGTCCCTCTCTATCACTGGATGACTGATAAGTCGATCCCTGGGAACAGGCTGCAGACACAGGCAAAAACGCCTACTCATATTCCTGCTCACCAAGATCTAGATGTGGGATTTCAAAGATCCCCAGCCAGCATCCTTTGAACCTGTCTTTTCCTTGCTGTGTCTTCCTTGAATCCATTTCCTGAGACTAGAGGTCCTTGCGGAGGTACACACCCCAGGTCTAAGAGGTGGCCAGGGGCTGCCTGTTGAGGTGACTATAAACAGAACCTGAAAGCCAAAACCCCAGGGGGCCATAGTTATGTCGTCAATGCTTTTGATGGGGCAGAAGAGGCCAAAATGGTGGCTTGTGGGACAAGCCATGGGTGGATAGAAATGAATTTGCTTACATTCTCCAAGTTACACATCTGTCTGAGCAGGGACCGACCAGCTTTCTGCAAACAAGCTTAACTCAAACAAGCCTGAGGCCTTAGAGTCTCAATAGAGCATCTTGCATAGATATATTTTTTTTTAATTTTTCTTTATACAGATGAAACCATTCCAATGCAGTTTTGCATCCAGGATCAAGTATGTACAATTATAACCATTAAATAAAAATAGTATTTTTAAATCTGATGAAGAAATACAGGGAAAATTTTCTCTTTTGGCGCGCGCGCGCGCGCGCGTGTGTGTGTGTGTGTGTGTGTGTGTGTGTGTGTGTGTATGTGTGTTTGTGTGTGTTTCTTAATTAGGGTTTTACTGCTGTGAATAGATACCATGACCAAGGCCACTCTTATAAGGACAATATTTAATTGGGGCTGCTTACAGGTTCAGAGGTTCAGTCCATTATTATTAAGGCAGGAGTGTGGCAGCGTCAGGCAGGCATGGTGCTGGAGGAGCTAAGAGTTCTACCTCTTCATCTGAAGACCTCTAGGATATGACTTGCTTCCAGGGAGCTAGGATGAGGGCCTTAAAGCCCATGCCCACAGTGACACACCTACTCCAACAAGGCCACACCTCCTAATAGTGCCACTCCCTGGACCAAGCATATTCAATCCATCACAGCCTATATGTGTAAAATAGTTAAAAATAAGAATACAAGAAAGTAACCAAATAAGTAGTGGATGCTATCTTTCAGTTCAACAACTACAATTCATAGTGAAGATATGAACTTAATAAAATTTCTCCAAAGCCAATATTATACTTTAGGTGCAAACTAAAACTTCATTTGTCCAACAAAAATATCATGCTTTGCACTTTTGTACTTAATTAGTCAGTTTTAAATATTAAACAAAATACAAACACTGTATAATCACAGCAAATAGCATTGCCAAGTTAACTGAGATTTTGTGTTTTATTCTTTTTTTTTCTTTTTTTTTTTTTTACCTTTTTCTTCCCCTTTTTTTCTTTTTTTGAGACAGGGTTTCTCTGTATAGCCCTTACTGTCCTGAAATTCACTCTGTAGAGCAGGCTGGCCTCAAACTCAGAAATCTGCCTGCCTCTGCTTCCCCAGTGCTGGGATCAAAGGTGAGTGCCACCATGCCCGGCTTGCTTCTTATTCTTTACATTGGTGATTTGCTAGGGACATTCTTCTGTCCCCACGCCCATGATTGTACCACATCTGGGGTATTTGGAGATGGGCCTTTATAAGTAAGGTTGTAAAGGTTGAATTAGATCATGAAGTAGGTTTGAGTCCTTGTAATAGGAACAGAGCTTGTGCCCCAGGTCTCCAGACACACAGAGAAAGATCACATGGCTGTAGAAAGAAGGAAGCTAACCACACACTGAAGAGAGAGACCCTGTTAGAAACCAAACTGCTGACACCTTAATCCTGATCTTACAGAGCCAGGAGAACAGAGAGAGAACACACTTCAGCTGCTTTAAGCTCCTCAGTGTGTGTGTGTGTGTGTGTGTGTGTGTGTGCGCACATATGTTTTGTTGTTGTTGTTATGACAAAAAAATCCTCTCTTGCATTATCACTTATTTTGGAAAGAAGCATTTAAGCACAGAGATGCACAGGACTGCAGGATTAGGAGACTCACTGCTGAGGGTGAATTTGGCCATCCCAACCTGGCAGCCATGAGCTCTGAAAGACCGTGGCCAGCTAGTCAGCATGGTTTGTCCTGGCTAGGAATGTGCTGGGTTTTTTCCATGACTGCTACATAAATTAGCAAGCTCATTAAATAATCTGTAATCAACGCGTGCTAATTTGAAGCCTTTGTAGGTATTTTACATGTAAAATCAACTGGTATTTATAAATTCAGCAATTACTTTATTAGAGCATAGACAAAAAAAAATAAATAAATAAACTAGTTTCAGACAGGAGTGTTTTGCACTGACAACATGTGGCTATGGGAAAGAGGAAACAGATTTCCAGTTCCCTTCCTCTTTGCTTTCACATTCTCTGCAAACCTTAATAGAGCATGCACCTGTGCTGAGGAGTGTGTTCCCCCCTCCCCCACAGCCCTGTCCGTGGTGTGTACCTGCCCTTTAGAAAAGACAACTTCAGCAAAGTGGCAGGTTATAAAATCAACTCAAGCAAATCAGTGGCCTTCCTATACTCAAAGGATAAGCAGGCTGAGAAAGAAATTAGGGAAATGACCCCCTTCACAATAGCCACAAACAATATAAAGTATCTTGGGGTGACTCTTACCAAACATGTGAAAGATCTGTATGACAAGAACTTCAAGACTCTGAAGAAGGAAATGGAAGAAGACCTCAAAAAATGGGAAAACCTCCCATGCTCATGGATCGGTAGAATCAATATAGTTAAAATGGCCATTTTGCCTAAAGCACTATACAGATTCAATGCAATACCCATCAAAATCCCAACTCAATTCTTCACAGAGTTAGAAAGAGCAATTATCAAATTCATCTGGAACAACAAAAAACCCAGGATAGCTAAAACTATTCTCAGCAACAAAAGAAAATCTGGGGGAATCAGTATCCCTGACCTCAAGCAATACTACAGAGCAATAGTGTTAAAAACTGCATGGTATTGGTACAGTGACAGGCAGGAGGATCAATGGAACAGGATTGAAGATCCAGAAATGAACCCACACACCTATGGCCACTTGATCCTCGACAAAGAGGCTGAAAACATCCAATGGAAAAAAGATAGCCTTTTCAACAAATGGTGCTGGTTCAACTGGAGGTCAGCATGCAGAAGAATGCGAATTGATCCACCCTTGTCTCCTTGTACTAAGCTCAACTCCAAATGGATCAAGGACCTCCACATAAAGCCAGACACTCTGAAGCTAATAGAAAAGAAACTGGGGAAGACCCTTGAGGACATCGGTACAGGGAGAAAGTTTCTGAACAGAACACCAATAGCGTATGCTCTAAGAGCAAGAATTGACAAATGGGACCTCATAAGGTTACAGAGTTTCTGTAAGGCAAAGGACACCATCAAGAGGACAGATCGGCAACCAACAAATTGGGAAAAGATCTTCACCAATCCTACATCAGATAGAGGGCTAATATCCAATATATATAAAGAACTCAAGAAGTTAGACTCCAGAAAACCAAACAACCCTATTAAAAAATGGGGTACAGGGCTGGGGAGATGGCTCAGCGGTTAAGAGCACCCGACTGTTCTTCCAGAGGTCCTGAGTTCAATTCCCAGCAACCACATGGTGGCTCACAACCATCTGTAATGGAATCTGATGCCCTCTTCTGGTGTGTCTGAAGAGAGCAATGGTGTACTCATATAAATAAATAAATACATATATTAAAAAAAAATGGGGTACAGAGTTAAACAAAGAATTCTCACCTGAAGAACTTCGGATGGCGGAGAAGCATCTTAAAAAATGCTCAACTTCATTAGTCATTAGGGAAATGCAAATCAAAACAACACTAAGATTTCATCTTACACCAGTCAGAATGGCTAAGATTAAAAATTCAGGAGACAGCAGGTGTTGGAGAGGGTGTGGAGAAAGAGAAACACTCCTCCACTGCTGGTGGGGTTGCAAATTGGTACAACCACTCTGGAAATCAGTCTGGCGGTTCCTCCGAAAACTGGGCACCTCACTTCCAGAAGATCCTGCTATACCACTCCTGGGCATATACCCAGAAGACTCCCCACCATGTAATAAGGATACATGTTCTACTATGTTCATAGCAGCCCTATTTATAATTGCCAGATGCTGGAAAGAACCCAGGTATCCCTCAACAGAAGAGTGGATGCAAAAAATGTGGTATATCTACACAATGGAGTACTATTCAGCCATTAGAAACAATGAATTCATGAAATTCTTAGGCAAATGGATAGAGCTAGAGAATATCATACTAAGTGAGGTAACCCAGACTCAAAAGGTGAATCATGGTATGCACTCACTAATAAGTGGATATTAAACCTAGAAAACTGGAATACCCAAAACAAAATCCACACATCAAATGAGATACAAGAAGAAAGGAGGAGCGGTCCCTGGTTCTGGAAAGACTCAGTGAAACAGTATTCGGCAAAACCAGAACGGGGAACTGGGAAGGGGTGGGAAGGAGGACAGGGGAAGAGAAGGGGGCTTATGGGACTTTCGGGGAGTGGGGGGGGCTAGAAAAGGGGAAATCATTTGAAATGTAAATAAATTATATCGAATAAAAAAAATTAAAAAAAAAAAAAGAAAAGAAAAGAAAAGAAAAGATGCTGGCCTGTCTCACTGGAGAGTAACCAGTCATGACATGATAATTCAGGTACTGCACTACCCAAAGGAAGGGGACCTCCTGTCTGCCATTGGGGCTTTAAAGTTAAAGTAGAACAGCTTCTTAGAACTATGACTTAAGAAGCAGCCCTTCTGGAGAGATGTCTCAGCAGTCAACAGTACTGGCTGCTCTTCCGGAGGCCCTGAGTTCGATTCCTAGCATCCACATGGTGGCTCACAACCATCTATAATAGAATCTAAGTCCCTCTTCTGGTATGCATGAAAACAGAGCACTTGTGTGTGTGTGTGTGTGTGTGTGTGTGTGTGTGTGTGTGTGTGTGTAAAACATAGATAAATAAAAAGAAAATAAGACTCATAGGCATAGTCCTGCCATGACTGGATGTCCCAGGGAAGGTTGGGGGGCACCCACATGGGCTCTCCCTTCTCCAAGGAAGGGCATCATGGGGGGGGGGGTATTTTTAAGGGTGGGACTGGGAGGAGAGGGGCAGCAAATGGGATTAAAGTATGAGTCTATTTGTTCTACAGGCAGCCATCCAGTTTGAGCAGCACCATTTGTTTAAGAAATTGTCCCTTTTCCAGGGTGTATTTCTGACATGCATATATATATATATATATGTGTGTGTGTGTGTGTGTGTGTGTATGTGTTGGATATATATATATATATATATATATATATATATATATATATATATGTCCAACACAACAACAAAAACCAAATGACAACAAAAAGCAGTTGTCAGTAGGTGTAGATTTATGTCTTGGTCTTCAATTTAATTCCATTAATCAGTATGTCTGTTTTTGAGCCATTACCATGCTCGTTGTATTACTCTAGATCTGTAGTACAACTTGAAATCAGAGATGGCTGTGCCGCCTACAGTTCTTTTATTATTCAGGATTCTCTTAGCGATTGTATTTGTTTTGTTTTCAGCTGAAGCCGAAAATTGTCCTTTCATGATCCATGAAGAGCTGTGTTGGAATTACAGTGGGGATTGCACTGAATCTGTAGATTGCTTTTGTTAGGATGGCCATTTTTTTGCTATATTAAAGCTACTGATCAATCCATGAGCATGGGCGGTCCTTCCATCTTCTGATATCTTCTTCAGTGTCTTGAGGTTTTTATCATACAAGTCCATCACTTGCTTGATTAGAGTTACCCCAAGATATTTTTTATTATTTGATGCTATTGCAAAAGGTGCTGCCTCTCTGAGTTTTTTCTCAGTCCTTTGTCATTTATCTTTAGGAGGGCTACTGATTTGGGCGAGGGTCAATTTCAAATCCAGCTACTTTGCTGAATGTGTTTATCAGGTGTGGGAGTTTCCTGGTAGAATTGTTATGGTCACATTAATGATTCATCAGCAAATAAAGATACTTTGACTTCTTCCTTTCCAATTTGTATCATCTTGATCTCCTTCAGTTACCTTAGTGCTTTAGCTGAGACTTGGAGCACTATAATGGATAGGTGTCGGGAGAATGGACAATCTGCTTTTGTTCCTTATGTTAGTGGAATTGCTTTGAGTTTCTCTCCATTTCAGCAGATGTTGGCTGTGAGCTTCCTGTGAACATTTTATTTTGTTTATGTGTCCCTTGTATCCCTGATCTCTCCAAGACTTTAATCATGAAGGAGTTTTGGATTTTGTCAATGTTTTTCTGCATCTAATGAGATGATCATGTGGTTTTAGTCTTTCTACTTGTGGGTCACTGTGATGGCTAAGATCCACATTTTAAAGTTGGGGAAACTAAAGATCAGAGACACTAATAATATGTTCAAGGACATACTGTAGTTTGTACGAAGGACACAAGGCTAATTCTCTTTGAAACTGCGTACTTGACTTGGCTTCATACACACACACACACACACACACACACACACATATGATAGAGGGAGGTAGGAGGCCTTTGATGGTGTGATGAGCCAGGTACCTCCTACAGGTCTAGGACTACCTATGAGTAAAGCCTGTACTTGGTTTTCCACCATCAGCAGCCTTCAGTTGAGCAAACCTTGATGGCTGGATAGGGTTTCACTTTCAACCTCAGGCTGACAGAAATAGTCATGATTCACTCAAATTTCCTGTGAACGGCAATAACCTGGCTTCTCACACTCCAGGGAAGGCTGGACTGTGATGTTCATGTCTCGGTTTCTGATTCTTCTGGCCCATTTGACACCACAGGCTGGATGGACCATTGGAAATGTGAATGGCATTTTATACAAGAACATGGAGCCACCATGGCCAAAGCCAGAGTCACACCTGTGTGCACACAAACTTCGAGTCAAGGATTCAATGCTCAGTTTAGCTTCTGAGTGGTACAAAATGGGTCATCATCCAGGGCTCTGGTAAGAATTTAAAAGAAATGTAATAAGAGCCGAGTCTTAAATTCTTGTTCAGAATTTCTGCTCAGTTATGTATTAGGGTAAATTTTCCAAATTGACTAGACCTTAATATGTAAGAGTAGAGGAGCTGGCATTTTGATATGGCCCTGCAAGCATAAGTAGGTGAGTTCAAATCCCAGAATTTACATAACCCCATCTCCATCAGCAACCCCATCCCTGGGGAGCTGGCGATAGGGGACCTCTGGAGCTTGCTGTCCTGACCCTAACCACATTGGGGAGTTCCAGGTTCAGTGAGAGGCCTGTCTCAAAAATAAGATGGCAAGCAACTGAAGATGGTGCCCAATCTCCACCTCTGACCTTCACAGGAACACACTCATCTCTGCTCCCCCCCACACACACACAACCACACACCCACACACCCACACCTACACCCCCGTCCCCATACACCTTTACAAATCCTTTCATATCGTCAACAGTGATAGCTTTTTCCAAACAGGTGACTCAGAAGGTATGATTTCAAGCTTGGAGTTTTGTTTGCTTCTAAAGAACAGAGACTCATTCCAACTAGCACACATTAAAAAAAAAGAAGAAGATAAAAAAAAAGGGGGATCTGTTGAAAGAATTTGAGATTATCTCTTGGAATTTGAGGTCGGAGGAAAGGTGTCAGGGTGTGGTAAGGCTCGGAATGAGGAATTAGCATATGGGCTGGCACCAGCAGACACCTCCTACAGTCTTGATTTTGTCATCTTTGAAGGTTGTCCCTGATTCTCCAGAGGCAGGCTGCCTGGTCTCAAGCTCTCTAGTGGTTTCCTCTGAAAGAGCAAAGTACTAATAAATTCAGCCCAGTTGGAGATCTGCTCCCCTTATCTAGCTCAGCTAAGCTAGTCGAATGACCAGTATGCTGGGGGCCAGTCATGAGGGTTGAGAGAACTAGAGGCAGTTTCCTGCAAGGTATTTTATGGGCGATAGGCACAGCTGAAGCAGCCGGCAGCAACTGTCCAGATGTGAAGGCGTTTACCTCGATGCATAGGTACTGTAGGCTTTTTCTCTCTCCACATTTTAAATTTAGCCAGAAGAGCAAAAGTGTCTCACAGATGGGAAAATGAAGTCAAAGAGTTGTCAATAAGTTGACTAAAACCACTTGAAACCAGAGCTGTTGGCGCCCAACTCAGGCTCTGAGACATCGAATATTCCTTGCACTCCAAGTTGTTGATTGGCTGTGAGTGCTCTGTGGTCTTCAGAAAGGGGCAATGAAAATTTCCAGATGATCTACAGTGAAACGAGGCAGAAAACCTTGTTGATTTGTGGCTCATTCCATACCATCTCACAAGACACCATTTCTCCTCCAAAAGTGCAGACAGGTCTGCCAGGGAGGGGCCTCGTCCCTTGAGGACTTTTTTGGTCCAGATCAAACAGTGGTGGCTCAGCTCAGTCTGGGTGATCCTGGCACTTTTTCACCAATAAAAAGGACTTTTAAAAATTAATGTTGAAATATTCTTCCATCATCATGAAAGTATGCACTTTGCTCATCTGAAAAATACAACCACCTTGCCAGTTTCTGGTTGAAATTTGTATGTACTGCCCAGAATAACACTGAATCAGTATTTCTTTCAACACAAAGCTTTGGTAATGCGGCCCACTTTAGTTCTTCTCTTCTGTGTTCTCCTTGCAGTTTTCTACACGGAGGCACATGCACATATACATACAGATTACATACCTATGCCTACCGCATGCTCTACATGTCACAAATTAGGAGGATTTTTAAAGGGAGGTGTTTTGTAGCAACACCCTGGAGCTTACCTTCTTTATGCCAAGGGCTAACAAGTTGAAAATTTCTTTTGCAGGCCTCGTTTCTCCTCTGCAGACAGAGTCTTGGTTATTGCACGGCTAAAGGTCCCACTGGTAGGTTCCTGCCTCATCACAATGATGTAGGTGATGCTAAGCAGAATGGTAGGTTAGATCCAGTCTGTAAGTTTGCAATGCACCTTTCAAGGAAAGCAAAGTTAGTTATAGTGGAGTTAGCACAGTGGTCTACTGAGAATACTACCATAACTTGTGGACGGGCTACTGAGAATTCTGAGGCCAGAAGACAGGTTTCTTGTTATTTTCCAATTCAAGACACTTTGTGACATCGTTAATCTTTGGAAGCATCATGGTCGTCCGAGACACACAGGAAAAGAAGAGGCGAGGACCCCTGCATCAGAGCAAGGGGTTTTTATCATTCTCATCAACAGCAGAAGTAATAGTTTCAGTTTTTCATGCTGCTTTCCCAAGCTCCGGTCAGTCCCCACATGGATCTACAAAGAGGCCCAGAAGGTAACTGTATACAGAGCACAGTTTCCAGGCAAGATGTGCACCCTGCCTGACTCCAGTCCCCTACCTCGCAGTCAGTAAAATGAGTTTTGGACATTAGCAGCATTTTTTTTAGGTGTTCTGTTTCAAGGATGTTAGAATGTGCAGCAATTTGAGGATCCCTCTGCAGGGACTGCTCTGCCTTCTCAGCCTCAGCTCTGACCCCTCCCTGGCCAGAGGAAGCTGGTATGACAGGGCTCAGTAAACCTCCTGGGCAGGGCGGCGGGGCAGCCTTGGATGAGCACGCAATGCTAGACCTAGGATTCTCATGCCTTCTCTCTCCTCGTGGAATGGTTATTTTTCCTTTTTCTATCTCTAGCCAAACCAGGTGTGGCTCCCCAAAGAGGGACAATGGGTCCCAGACAGTGTGAATGCCTGTGAACAGCATCCTTCTTAGATCCAGATGGGAAAAGCTGAAGGGTCAGGGCCTAGAACCATGGACTTTCAGGTTGAAAATGATTTTCAACTTCACTTTATCCAGTCGCCTTATTCTCTAGAAATGTGAATAAATATAAGAGAGAAGAATGAAAGAACCTTGACCAGTCTGCTGTATTCCGTGAGCCTGGACACAACCGAGGCAAATTTGGAGACATAGCCCACCTTAGCAATCAGCTTTTAAAGAGTAATGATAGAGGGGCTACAGAGACGGCTCAGCGGTTAAGAGCACTGACTGCTCTCCCAGAGGTCCTGAGTTCAATTCCCAGTAACCACATGGTGGCTCACAACCATCTGTAATGAGATCTGATGCCCTCTTCTGGTGTGTCTGAAGATAGCAACAGTGTATTCATATACATAAAATACATAAACAAATTTTTAAAAAGATTAATGACTGATACTGATAAAAATTACAGAATAGGCACCAGGGAGCCGGGAGACTCCATAACCTTCTGTAATCAGTGGAGCAGCTGGGACAGAAGTCTTCCTGTGCATAGCCTGCCAGGAGAGAGTGATCTCCCAGCAGCGCTTTCATTTTTGAGTGCAGAGGTGAGCTCTCTACCTTCTCCCAGGAGAGGTCCCAGCTAGGAGCACAAGATCATTGGAGCAGCTGGGACAGAAGTCTTCCCACTGCCATTTGCACCAGGGAGCTGGGGAAACTCTACAGCCTTCTTTGCATAGCCCACCAGGAGAAAGAGAGAGAGAACTCCCAGAAGTGCTTTCACTTTTGAGCTCAGAGGAGTAAGGACACAGGCTTACAGGCCCACAGGAGGAACAAACTCCAGCCAGAGACAAGAATACCAACTAGCACCAGATGGAGAAAGGCAAGCACAAGAATCCTACCAACAGAAACCAAGGCCACATGGCAACATCAGAACCCAGTTCTCCCACCACAGCAAGTCCTGGATACCCAACACACTGGAAAAGGAAGAGTTGGATTTAAAATCATATCTCATGATGCTGATAGAGGGCTAAAAGAAAGACTTAAATAACACCCTTAAAGAAACATCAGTCAACAGGTAAAAGCCCTTAAAGAGGAAACACAACAATTACAGAATAAAAGTTTCACTTGATCTTAAAATAGCAACACTCCATCCTGTAACTCTGAAGCCATCCTTTGGGTCATTTATTCCATTAGGAATCTTACAGAATCACTAAACTTTATAGGAATTATTAGAAGCTCTGAGCAGGTCCAATCTAGGCATCCCCTAGGGTAAACAGGAGGGTGTGGTGAGTCCCAAGGCCCTTGAGCTTCTGGTATTCTGAAGCTGTTCTCTATGGCTTTTCTAGTACTCATTCTCCTGCAGCCCTCACGGCTACTCTTTTCTTCCTTGAAGACATGTCTTAGTGTTTTACTGTTGTGAACAGACACCATGACCAAAGCAACTCTTATAAAGACAACATCTAATTGGGACGGCTTACAGGTTCAGAGGTTCAGTCCATTATCAAGTCAAGAGCATGGCATCCTCCAGGCAGGCATGGTGCAGGAGATGCTAAGAGTTCTCCATCTTGTTCTTAAGGCAAAGATAAGACTGGCTTCCAGGCAGCTAGGACAATGGTATTAAAGCCCATGCCTACAGTGATGTATCTACTCCAACAAGGCCACACCTAATCCAACCAAGCCACACCTCCTAATAGTGCCACTCCCTGGACAGGCATATACAAGCCATCACAAGACACTAGCTTCATTCCTTCTGCTCTGAGCTATTGTGCTCACCCTTTCCTACAAGGAATGTTTTCTTCCAAGGCCTTCCAGGGCCTATTCCATCACTTTTGTAGTCTTGATTCAGGTGTCACTACTTAGGTATTTTATTTTCCATGATACTTAAAATTTGCTAACTTGTCTAATATTCTACTTATGTATTTTGCATATATCACCTATCTTTTCCTTGCAAAAAGGCACACCGCTTGAAGTCAGGAAGTTTTGCCTATGTCCTGCAAAGTTTAAAATGGCTTCAGACACGTAAGAGGAACTCAGATATATCAACTGAATGTGAAAATGAAGCAAGAGGATTAGCTCTAAAATGGCATCAAAATGCATGATGCTGTCTCCAAGGCAGACATGCCTTCTGAAGGGTGGAAGGGTTCTAGCTGCAGTTACAGCAGTTAGCATTTATTTACTACGAGGAAACGTTACCAAAGAAGGAAAGCAAATGGAGACCCTGAGAGATAACAAGCCAATTGGACTAAACATATACTGTGTGGAAGATAATAGTCCAGATCCACAGAGCATCATAGCAGCAGGAGTAATTAAGCTCATGTGGCTACTTTTTAAAAGCAGTGAGTCAGGAGCTTTTAGCACAGGAGATACTGCCAAACAGAAGCAAATCCATACAACCCTGCACTCTACCCAGCATTGAAGAGTATTCTCACACATGGAATGTGTACACGTGGAGAATCTTCGTCACATATAGATGGAGAAGGTATGATCTGCAAGGCCCACACATAAAATTTCTGGGCAAAAGCTTTGTTCCCTGAATAAGCACAATTCTCCCAAGTAGCAGCACCAGCAACTCAAGACTATGGAGAGAAAATTGAAACATCATAAGAACATTCTGAAGAAATCTCTGAACTGGGGTCTGGCGCCATCTGATGAAAACCAACTACATCTTGTAGAAGTGGTGAGCGTCAGAAGGAAGTGAAGTTAACTGGAAAGTAACCTGTGAGGTGTTCTCTTGCTCCTTCTCCAGAAACACCTTTTTCTTATTTTTTGTTACGTTTCCCCACACCCCCCCTTACATTTTAAAACTCTCTCTCAATTCTCAGATGGTCAAGTAATTCCTGCCCTCAGAGGAGAGCAGGCAAGGTGATTATCAATCAAAGAAACTGGGAAGGAACTAGTACGTGTGTGTGTGTGTGTGTGTGTGTGTGTTCCTATCCAGTGCTGACTCATAGTGTGATCTCGTCCCCAAGAGCTTCAAGTTCTCTGGAAGAAAAGCATCACACAAAACAGAGTCTTATTATGGTACCATCGGCTGCGGCTTTATTTGTCTAAAAATAATCTCCACTTTTACTTCTGCTGTCGAAGCTCCTGCCTCCCCCCTCTCCCCCCCTCTCCTCCTTCCTCCTGTTTTCTATTTTTTCTTCCTCCCACTCATTAAACCTTCCAATAAAACAATAAAGTAGCTCGCAGAGGTGCAAGAAATTTAAGTTTCAAAATAGAAAGACATGCCTACAAAAACCTGCCTCTGATTAAGAGTCCAGCAGGTTTAGATCATAAAGTAATATGCAAATATCAGGATATTCCAGTATGATTTTCACTGCCCAAGTAGGTATTATGTGCATTGAAATGGCTAATGTACATTTTGCAAGGCTATTCCTGAGGTCAAACCACATCAGAGTGAACTTGACCCCACAATGAAACTGCTTCATAATGCTCTCTCTCTTTTTTATTTATGTATTTATGTATTTATTTATGTATTTATTTATGTATTTATTTATTGCAGTTCAGAGGTGAAAACAGACACACAGGAGAAAGAAAACTCAGAATGAGCTCACTGTTATGATTATATTACAGCAGACATTATAATGTATAGATACATAAATATATTCCTGAGTATTTGTGCATGAGTACTGTATTAGTTTGGGTTCTCTAGAGTCACAGAATGTATGGATAGTCTTTATATAGTTAGGAAATTTGTCAATGACTTACAGTCTATAGTCCAACTCCCCAACAATGATCAGCAGCAGCTGTGGATGGAAGTCCAAGGATCTAGCAGTTTCTCAGTCCCACGAGGCAAGCAGGCAAGGAAGAGTGAGAGAGAGTCTTCCTTCTTCCAAAGTCCTTATATATCTCTAGCAGAGGGTGTAGCTCAGATTAAAGGCTGTAGGTCTCCAACAGAGGGTGTGGCCCAGATTATTGGCGTGTGGGTCTCCAGCAGAGGGTGTGGCCCGGATTAAAGGTGTGTGCATCCATGCCTTTAATCCCAAATGATCTTGAACTCAGAGATCTCCTTGTCTTAGCCACTATGCTTCAAGGTCTCCATGCCAAGATCCAGGTCAGAAACTTACATCTCTGAGACTCCAAATTAGGATCATAGGTGAGCCTTCCAATTCTAGACTGTAGTTCATTCCAGATATAGTCAAGTTGACAACCAGGAATAGCCACTACAAGTACATATATATTCTTATTCATAAATTGCATATTGTTTGAAACAGTGTATACATTGAAATGTGTGCAATGGGAGATTTAAAGGATGAATTAGTGTTAAAATAAATACTCCTATAAATATGTCTCCAGGGCTCCAATTTTCACAGTGCAGCATAAGCATCAGTTGAGGGTCACCTTTGAGGGCAATGAATCCCCATACCAAAGATGTTTCTTTATAATGTCAAAGTTTCTGCCAAATTCTTCTCAGGTGAGATTAGACCTCTGAGGTCCTAGGTTCAGCAGCGTGCTGTCAGAGGCCTCACTGGAAGGTCTTCCTTGTGCCACCTCTCTCCCTGTGCTCTCTGCAATGCATTGTGGGTGTCATTGTGGCTTACTGCATATTCTTTGCAGGATTAGTTCTAAGTGTTTTGTGATGGTTGGTTAATTAAAACTGTATCATATAATCCTCGTGTCCTTTCACAGAGCCACTTGTAAATGTTGCAGATTGTAGACACTGGGAACCACCAAGTCAAGAGGATCCTTGACTCTGGATGGGAGCGAGCCCCCTTTTATGTAACTTCTGACACACAGACTCTTCAGCGATAACACTGTGCAAGTCTGTCACAGGAGACCTGCACTTACCACCAGGAAGACTTTCAAATGCAACATGATCTCGGTTTTTGAAAACTGTTGCTGATTGATATCAGTGTTCACTTTCAGACGACTGCCTTTGGGGAGTAGACCTGTCCAAATGAGACTGGCCCATCTTGCCCACCGAGGCGACAATAGTTAAAGGTCAGAGTTTACTTTCATCGAGTTTTGTTCTCGTTTCTGTCACCTGTCAGCATCCATCTTTCACTGGTGGATTATTGTTTTTAAAGAGATGAAATAAGATACTTCTTTGGTGCATTGTGTATTAAGTAAAATAATGATGTGACATCAGCGAAACAATGAACAAACTACAAATATGCGGATGAGATAAAAATGCATTATTATTCTGGCTGAAAGAAATCACCCATGAAAGAGCACAGACTCTAAGATTCTAAGCCTTGGAAAAGACAAACTAATCCATGGTGGGAGAATAAGGGTAGAGGCTGCTATTTCAGGTCTAAGGAGATAGGACTGACTGGGAGGGACACCATGGGAGCTTCTTAAGAAGAAGACTGTTCTAGTTCTTAACAAGGATCCAGATTATGTGGGGATATTTATTGCCAGAACTCATGAATATTGTAGAGTTAAGATCTACAGATTTTTTGTTGTTGTTGTTGTTGTTTTCGAGACAGCATTTCTCTGTGTAGCCCTGGCTGTCCTGGAACTCACTTTGTAGACCAGGCTTGCCTTGAACTCAGAAATCCACCTGCTTCTGCCTCCCAAGTGCTGGGATTACAGGCATGCACCACCACTGCCCAGCTACAGATTTTTATTGTATAGAATAAAAGAGTTATGTACTGCCTTGAAGTATACATTATATTATACTATATTATACTATTTTAGAAGTTTCATAATGCGTTTGTAATGATGAATTTGTATTGGTCTTATAACACCTCATAAAATCATTTAGTTGCAATAAAGTTAAGACATGGACGGTGAATATTAGCACAGCAGAATATTTATAATAATAGGTGGTAGTCCGTTGTATACTGACTATGTACTATGTGACTGCACTATTGCTAACCCACAAGGAAAAAGCACTTAGGCAGACAAAAATCGGAGTCATTTCTCCAGATACAAGTATGCATCAGATGAAAGAGCTGAATTTGACATTTGGATCTCTCTGACCACGGAGCCCAGCCTTCAACCACTCAGGGCAGATTTCTTCTTAAAGAACAATGTGAATATTTCCATCTTTTCAAGACTATGATGTCTTGACAAATGTTTAGTCCACTTGCACTCTATCCCAGGAAGCAGGCTGTGACCTGTCATTAGCTGCACAGGATTATTATTCCTGTCTCCTTTACAGATGAGGACGTTGAGGCTCAGAGAGGCTGAGCATATATCTCTAGGTCACATAGTAAGTGTAAATATAAAGTTACAATCAAGAGCAGGGAAATCCAAGGTTTGTTATTTCTACAGCTAGTGATTTATCAAACTCGCTGGTAGAGAGGATTTTAAAATCACACTCTAGACTACTGCTCCTAGACTCTGTATTTAGCTGTTTTTTTAAAAAATCATATCCTAGAGTAATTTGTAAAAATAAGACCATTGGTAGTGCTAAAAAACAAATTACTATCTGTCCCTACATTTCCCTGCTCTGCCAAATGAGACCCCTCTCCAGCCTCACCACCCACACTTCAAGTTCCATGTTATTGTCTTATTTTTAAAAATTGAACTAAGAGGAGACCTCTTGTGGTAATTGGCAGACAGACAGGAGTCACCACCTGTAGATCTTGGTTTCCTTCTTGCATCTGCTGCTGTCTGCCTGCAACTTGGATACAAAGTAAGGGACACCTGGGGCCTTTGAGCATTTGTAACTTTAGAGCTGACCTACTTTTTTAGCCACTCTGTAAACTGAGATCAGTTCCATAATGTTCAATTCTGTGATTCTCTTAAGCACCTGGGAAGATCCCACACTACAATATGATTCATAGCACTTGGTTGGAATACTGAAGGTAAACTATATAAAATAGCTTATTATACAGTGATATTTTTTCCAGGGAACCAAAAGATTTCACTCAATTATATGCAAAGTGACTTGCCAAGGAAATACAGGTCTTTTGGCAAGAAAAATGAATCGAAACCAACTTTGTACCCAGCTATGCAAAATCTACAGCACTGCCTATGTACAGATGTGTTCAAAGGATACCCTATGCCTTCCACAAGAAGCCACAAGACTAACTTGGCTGGGAGTATTCATACTTAGCACCCATTATGTCCTGAGGGAGCCATGGGGTTGGAAGCTACTGCTCATAATACAGCTTCATCTCACTTAGCAGAGTGAGCACTGTGCCATTACAAAGGCTGTTCTTTGAAAATGCCTCAGAAACAAAGATGAAGTCTTCAAACGTGGTTGTATTCATCAAGGAGGACCAAAGATAGTCTTCGAGGGTGACATTAAGAGGAAAAAAGAAAAATCAGTTGATTTGTCAAGCTGGGAGAACAAACACAGATGTGTGTGTGTGTGTGTGTGTGTGTGTGTGTGTGTGTGTATGTGTGTGTGTACAGAAAGGGTAGTTCAGGTAGTGGTGGAGAGATGGAGGAGTAGAGTCTTCCAGAAATTAGCTCAATGGCTACTGCATACTCCTATCCTCTAAAAGGATGATTCAGTCTCTCTTCCGAAATTTCATATAAACAGCATGTAGCATGCAGCATTTTGTATATAGCTATGTAAGCTCGTATGATTCTTTTGAGATTTCTGTTTACTGTTTGCAGTACTTTTAGGTTTTACAGAGCATTGGCTCTGGCATCCACGGTTAATTGTACAATTTCTTTCCTACCAGCTGTTTGAAGTGTATCCAGATCACCAGGAAACAGATTTCATCTCTCCTGTTGTGTAACAGTTTCTTCAGAGACTGAAACATTCTTTCTGCAGGAAGTTCCTTAAGCAGGAACCCAAAATAGCTTTAGGAAGTCCGTGAAACTGACAAGGCTCACTATTGCCCCTCCCTCCAAGAGGAAATAATAAAAGCTGAGACTCACCCTCAGACAAGCATAACTGCAAAGAAGACTCTGACCAGTTGCTTGGAAGAAGCAGAAACCAGCAAAGTAGCCTAGACGAGGGTTAGACCAACAGAGGCACCAGGAACCTACTTGTGAGGGCGTCTCACTTAAACAGCTTTTGCTGATTGCTTCCTGTTAGGAGAAGATACAAAGGATCAGCACAGGGCAATGAGGGATGTGTGAGAAAACTTCCCTCAAGGATATAAAGATAGGAAACTCATGCATGACAAATCAAACTACAGACACTGCCAAAGTCCAGTCTGGTGAACCATGAGTTTTATTGGGTTTATTTCTAGGAATATAGGTGAGGGGTTCCTTACAGAAATGACTCAAAGACAGCTGCATCACCAAAGCCCACTCTAGCATGCCTGACGGCTCACAAGCTGGGGACCCGGAGCACACTGCACAGCCTGCAGCTCCCAGCCCATTGTCCCAGCTTCCAGCCGAGCTGAGGTCAAGCTCTCACAATCCAGGTCCATCATCTTCCTGGAGGCCCTCATGGAGCCACGTGCTTTGATTTGTACTTAAACAGAAGGTAACCCAGTCACCCGCTCAGGGACAGCCATTCATCGGAACAGCCACACACAGATATTTCAGAGGCCTGTAAGCAGTGAGTGAGTGGTGTCTTCCCCCCCCCAATAACCCCCCCCCAAAAAAAAACACCACCACCGCCGCTGCCGCCACCACTAACAAAAACAGGAAGTAAAAGCAGGATGTTCCCCACATACTCCTACCTGACCCTTCTCTCAGGCCCTGTTATGTGTAAAACTCATGATAAAGTCTTTGGATTTTCTAACCAACGTCTGGTAATTGAAATATCTTTGTTCTAGATCTGTGGGTGCCAGGGTTTAACAGGCCCAAAAGGGACTGTGTCCAAAACGATGTGTGGTTGAGATTGGCTCTATTGCTTCTATATTTGAAGAACAACCTTAGCTGGTTGGTTTCAGATAAAATGGAAAACTGTGTGCCCCACCCCCCGATCTGCCTTTGCACAACAGTGGTCTCAGGATTCGGAGGAACTGGGGAGCAGGGTCCCTGACGGCAGTGAGTATGGAGGATATAAAATTGGCTGCTGGGAGAGCGTGTCAGAAGACACCATGTTTGTTGAAATAGGAGCTAGATTATATAGCATGAGTTGAGGAGGAGGAAAAGGGGCAAGGCGGGAAGTGTTGTAGTGCAGACAGGGGCCTTCCCAGCTTATCAGCTACTTTAGCAGACTGCCAGTCACATGGTTTGTGAGAAGCCAGTTCTCTGGTGGAGAAATAGATGCCTAACTGGTTTTACATAGCCTTTGTGTCTATAGAGTTGAGAACATCCAAGCCTGATTTGGGTGGGGAGTGGCCCTGCTGCCTCTGTGCTCATTAAGAGCTGTCCAGGGTGTAGGCATCTGTGTATCTAAATCTTGTGATCATTTGGACCTCAGAAGGTATCTATAAGACCCAGTACCAAACTGGGCATCATTTAGCTCACAAAATGGTCTTCAGCAAAGTTATTCAATGAGTTCTAAGAGTCATTAGCACCCCATATCTGCTGGTATACATGTGTAGCTTGCTCTGACCAAGTTTCAGGTCTTCTCCATCTCAGTCTCATCAATGTCATCACTGGCACAGAGTCTACCTGGTCTCACAAACAAAAGAAGGGGCATGACTGGTATGCCTACATGCGCCTTACAACCTTCACCCTCTCCCAGTTTGAGCATTTTCCTTACCAACAAACAAGTCAGCAACCACACAGACTGCAGAGAGCTACACTGAGAGCCATTTGGTGCCAGATTTCTCTGCTTTAGCTTTCAACCTTCAAAGAAGAAGCATTGTTGAGTTCAAATTTGACTGCAATGATTACACAGATAGAGAGAAACAGTATCTCTATCATGTGAAATTTAGAAGAGGCTAAATTCCAGGGCATACATGTCAACACATTCTTAAATCCATATGCAGAGCCTTTAAAATACTGTCTACATAGCATGTTTAAGATAAAGCATTTATCTATGTAATGTAGATCTCTGACAAGTTTCTCCCACACTTGGTAAAACCAGCATGCTAGAACTGATTCTAGGAAAAGGTCTAGAAGATCTTGTATCAAAAAAGCATCTTTCTCCTCAGGATTTCTCCACAGCAAAGTTATACAACAAAGCTATTACTTGGACCAAATAGTTCAGTGAACAGCCTGCTTTTATTTCAAGCTAGGATCAAGTATCTGCACCAGTTTCATAATTGGAAACATATAGACTTTACATGACTCAGCTAATTAACATATTTCATTCTTACCCACCATGTTTAAAGAAACCCATAAAGTCACCCAAGATTTTTAGTTGTAAAGGATTTCATAAACAATACTACAAAAGTGTTGTCTGAGATATACGGTCAGCCTGGCATCCCAAACCCAGAGCACTTCAAAAGTGACTCACTTTAAGGCTTGGGGTGATTGCTTAGTGGACAAAGCATTTCCTGGGTAAGTATGAGGGCTTGAGTTCAAATCCCCATACCCCATGTAAAGCTGGGCATGGTGATATGTTTCTGTAATCCCAGTGGGTCTTGGGGATAGTGGGAGCATCTCTGGAACTTTACAGACCATGCAGACCAGAGTACTGGAGTATGGAGTACTGCTGGCGAGGTGAATGAGGTAAGGGCTGATCCCTCAAACAAGGTGAAAGGTGATCATTGACACGCTAGGTTGTCAGCTGACCCCCATGCTTGTGCCTGGACATGCACGTGCACCACTCCCATCCCTACGTGTACCCCTTGCTGCTCACATACATACCACACCCATAAAGTTTTCAAAATCCATTCATTTGGGGAAGAACATGCACATAATTTGTGTTAAATTCTAGTTTAGAAGACAGTTAACAACAAATGCCTATTAGGTTCCATTTATATTTGAAATATTATTGTAGCCACACGACGATAAAAATTATATAAGAAATGTAACTGTATCATTCCCCCCCTAAGATAAAGAAGTCTTATGTACAATGTGTTTTCCCATCAAAGGCTTGGTGTTATTTTGTTTGTTTGCTTGTTTGTTTGTTTTGTCAACTTTCAAATACACTTTTACTGCAAAATCTATTAAATCTGTAGCTACTGTTCACTTTAGGAGGTGTTGGTTCATGTGTACACACTTTTCAAAGCGTTATATTGTACCAGATTTTCAGTATCTTTTAAGACTTGTCTTCTTAAGAGAAGACTCTCATCTCTTGCTCCCTCTCGCTGCTTCTCCCACATCATGAGTCTTTCCTTGTAACTTTTCTCAATGTGTTACCCTTACCTGTCAGTCATAGTCTGACTCCACTTCCCCTCCCAACCACCAGTGTCTTAGCTTTGGATTTTCCCATTTTCTATCCCTTGCTTTCTACAGTAAAATCAAAATACAGCAACAGAAGGCAGTTTGAGTGTTAGCATCTATTTCTAACTTATAAATTCTGCACCATACTTGCCTATTTGTGTACTCTGAAAGCTGTGTTCATATTTGATCTGTCTTTTCATTCTTATAGAACCTGCCTTAGTTCATGGCTCAAAGTATTGGAGTAGTTTTCTTGAAAAAACAATTTTCCTTCTGCATTTCCAGGATTTTTTTTCTTTCAGCTGACCCAAGATACCACTTCAGCACTATTGAGATAGTAATTCAAAGAGAGAAAAAGTCTATGTTAATTATGTTAATAAGTTTTATTCAGTCATGTGCTTAGGGATTTTGCATCACCTTTGAAGCAAGGCAAAAACAAAAGCATTTTATATGGAATTTCACCGCGCCTGTTAAAGAAATTCTCCAGGAGCTAAATAGGGCTATCTTAGGTTTTCTATTGCTGCGATGAAACACCATGATCAGTTGGGAAGAAAAGGGTTTATTGAGCTTATACTTCCATATAACTGTTTATCATCGAAGGATATCAGGGCAGGAACTTAAACGAGAAGGAACCTGGAAGCAGGATCTGATGCAGAGGCTGTGGAGGGATGCTGCTTACTTGCTTGCTCTCCCTGGCTTGCTCAGCATGCTTTGTTATAGAACCTGAAACCAGCCCAGGGACGGCCCCACCCACAATGGGCTGGGCCCTCCCCCATCAATCACTAATCAAGGAAATGCCCTATAGGCTTGTATACAGCTGGATCTCATGGAGGCATCTTCTCATTTGAAGTTCATTCCTTTCAGATGACTCCACGTTGTGTCAATTTGATATAAAATTAGCCAGTACAGGTGCTGACCTAAGAGATTGCCATTAGATTTATGAAAATGGCCAAAAAGAGTCCCATTACCTTTCCACTGTACAGAAAGCCATCATCCAGGGATCAGTCGCAGGCACACTTCAGAGGAAGCGAGAAGCCACCAGGAGTCAAGACAAAAGGAAGGCTTACATGCTGGATGGCATGCACAGAAAGAAATAGCTGCAAATTCTTAAAGATTTAAAAATAATATAGCTTGCCATCTAACAAATTGTGTGTCATTTCCTTAATTTTGTTGATTATTTACTTGAATGTAACAAAAATTTCTGTAATTGTTCAAAATAATGGGAGTTGCAAACTAAGACCTTCCCTTCTTATCTTTACATGGATGATGTAAGATACAACCTGACGTCACTATACTAAATGGACAGATACAATATAGACAATGCACTGGGCCCTCGTCAGCAGAGCCAGGAAGAACAAATTGATGGGTAATTCATGAACTATTTACTATTCTCACATGCCTTTTTACATCAGCAAAATACCTGCAGTGATGGCTAACTTACATCACCTGTGAAGAGTCATTTTTGGATATGTATACCTGTGAAAGAGGTTAGCCTTTCAGGAGGAGATTAGCCTTTGAATCAGTGAGGAAGACCCCTCCCAATATACTTGGGCATCACCTCTCTCTCCTTTTCGGCTGGGATTCATCCTCAGCTGCTTGCAAGCATCACAGCTCTGAGTTCTAGGGCCTTAGATTGACACTTGCCACACCCTGTCATTCCCAACAGCCTTTTCCTGATCCTTTCCAGACTGTTGCTAAACTGCATCCACAGCGATGTCTCTGCAGCCTGTGCACAGCATGCGCTGGCCCCTATTCAAGTCATGGTGTCCACCCATTCCTCGTTGTGCATATCTGTGTATAACATGGAGGTTCCGATCTCTCTAGAGCCTTGGGTGTCAAGACTCTGAAGGTTGTGAACTGCCAGAAAAGCAGAGCGAAGAAAAATCTCTAAGTGTTTTTTTTTTTTTTAAGTCACTTTGCATGTACTTCTCTGGTGAACTCTCATATTCCGGAACATTGGTATATTAATAGCCTACATTACTTTAAAAGTTCACTTTGTATGAAATTTCCAAAGAACGAATAAGAAAAAAACTGAAAAGTTTTCAGTTAGTGCTCCATTAGGTGCAACGAGCTTCATCCTCAGACATGATAAATCCAGTCGTGGGTGAGTTTAAAACAGAAACGTGCCTTCCATGGTTTCATTTTCTACAGCCCAGCAAAGACTTGTCCTGGGCTGTGCCCCTGTGAGTAGACTCTGGGGAGAAGGCTCAGGGTGAGGGAAGGGACTGAGACAGTTAAGCAGAGCTTAGTAATGTGGGTGAGGCTACAGAGCAGAAGGTGGTTGAAAAGAAAAGAGAATAATATCCCACCTGACCTTCGCCTTCTGAATGTGCTGTGCATTATTTAGCATCACCATTGCTGGCCACAAAGCAGTGTGCACAGTCATCCGGGCCAGCATGGGCGACCTATCTAAGGCTGCGTTGCTCAGAAGGTGTCTGGCTTGCTGAGGCACACATGACTGTAGACCTGATTTAAATTTGGAAGCTTCTCTCTCTTTGTAAGAGTTGTCAGATAGAAACACACACACACACACACACACACACATACACACACAATGACCTTCAGTTCACCCATCCAACCTTTCCCCTGCATATCGTATACCCTTCCCTGAGGAGTCTGCCGACGCATTTTAGCCCAGAACAAGAAAGAAACGAACCTCAGAGGTAATTTTAGGATTCCATCTCTCTGGAGGCACAAAGCCACTTAACAATTTTTTATAAAAGAACAAAATCTAAGTGGCGTTGGTTTTTAGTCTGTTAGGCTTCTCCTATGAGGACTGTACCTGATGGGCTAACCCATATGGAGTAGGTGACAGGGCAGCAGAAGTTCCCCTCTGGTTCACCAGCCATTCTGCAGTTATGCCCACCTGTGTCTCTAACACCCTGAGGGGGTTCAATGGAGAAGTCACCATGCAGGGTGATGTCTGTCATCTGTGGTAGTCAGTGCAGTGTCTGCAGCAAACAGACCTAATAATACCACATGCCCCAGACAGTAGTAAGAAATAAAATGATGCTAGAGGAAAATGCTTCTGATTATAAAGTGTTGTGCTTATTAGAAGTATTACCTTCTATAGCAAGAAATTACAGGTTTGCTATAATTTGGTCTTTAAGTACTAAAATGGCATAGCTGTGGAAACATTATGAAATTCTAGTCTTTGTTGTGATTTCTTAGCCTGTTATTTATATATATTTCCTTTGTGTTTTTACCCCTGCCCCCCAGTTTTATGGGAACCTGCTGATCAAACAACAACACTCTTGGCTGGGGTTACTTTATTTTTCTAAGAACTAGAGTCTATGATACCTTAAGATCTCCTCTAAAATGACTTGATGCTATGATTATGTTGTTTTTGAAACATTTCCCGTAGCAAGGACTCACATCTACTGCTGCTTTGAAACTGTATATGTGATCAAAAAATATTTTGGGGACCAACTGAGCAGTGAGCATATCTTTGAAATAGGGCTGGCATCTGAGTCAGTGTCCTGATACTCAAGCGAAGCTTGGCCTGTGGGAACTGGGAACTCACTCTTCCAGCCATTGCACTGTTATGGGACACAATGAACAAGATGACCCTGGACATTCGAGAGCTCTTCTCAGAGGCGCCTCTGTGGACCACCGCCTTGGTTTCCCAACTAAAGTGTCTGAGGTTTTTCTTTTGTTCTATAAAAAACATGAGATTTCCAAAGAGTCAACCTCCAAGGCTTCCTTCAAATCTGATTTCACGCTCTGTACATCTTTTTTCAACCACATCTTCTGTCCTATAAGGTGAGCATTAAAACATGGCAGTTGTCCTTAAGAGTTTTGTCTAACTGTAGGAATTCAGCTGACACACTAAGAAAGCCACAGTCCCTGGGTCTGGAGAGCCACGCATTTAAATTGTCTGTGGCCGCTAGACACTGAATATGGTTCCCTTAAGGATAAACCATGCTCTGTCACATTAACAAACAGACCTTCGAACTTCAGTGGTTATCAGAACAAAAACCTGTCTGTCCGGCCAATGAATACCTGTAGCTGTTGTCCGGGCTTTCCTTTTCGTAATACCTGGGGGAGTTAGGTTCCTCCTGTCTTGTGATGCCAACTCTAACCATGTGGTTTCGAGAGTTACTGAGACAAGAAGAGAGGGATAAAGGTGTCCCCAGCTCTGAAATGCCTCAACATGGCAGAAACAGGTGTTATAGAAATCATTTCCTCAAGGCACTGGCCAATGTGAACCAAGTGGTTTTAGCCCATTGCTGGCCAGCTGGAAAATGTAAGGAAGGACCTAGAAAGTGGAGCCATCATTGACTGTAGGTGTCTTTGCTTCCACTGAAGTCCTATTCCAAATTTTGGACTCGGATCCTGTTCTAGCTTCCCAGGGAGAAAACGAGACTGCTGCTGCCTTCCTGCTTCTCCTATACCCCACAGCTTCTCCTATACCCCACAGCTTCTCCTATACTCCACAGCTTCTCCTATACTCCACAGCTTCTCCTATACTCCACATGGGCATCCTGAAGCTGGGGCTTACTGTGCTGGGAGATTTGCCTACTGCTCAATTCCTCTTCCTTTAACATTTTGTCCCTTCTGAGATTAAACATAATACTAGGGTTAATTAGTCCCACTTTAGAAGCTACAAACACAACAGTTAATTTGTCATACAAATATAGACTTGGACATCCAAGGACTGTGTTTTCCCTTAAATTCTAATAATGGTTTAATTTTGTTAAGAACACACACACACACACACACACCCCTCACCCTTCCTTGGTTTCACCAAATTAGACCGAAACTGCTAAGTAGATTTCTTTTTGACAGAAAATACCTTCCTTTGAGCTGGCCATGTGAGCATTTGAAGGAAAGGGGAGGGAAACAGCCTAGAGAGCACACGGCTCACAACCTTCCTGCTTTAATTTCATTTGATGAATTCCTTTAATGAAGTTGCTCATGCTGTGGTGACCCCACCCCCAACCACAGATTTATTTTCATTGCTCCTTCATAACTGTAATTTTGATACTAGTATAAGTCATAACGTAAATTAACTGTGTTTTCTGGGAAAGGGTCATTCTAGTCCCTAAGAATTCGCGACCCACAGATTGAGAACCCCTCGCTTAGCGGTCTAGCCCAGTTCTTCCTCACTCTATGGTCCTGCCCACGTAAACCTGGACATATGTGCAGCCTAAGCTAGTTCAGTTTCCTCTCGGCCCTCCTGGCTGACACGTCCCCTCTACTGTGAGTCCTATAACAATGTATGTGCTCCCATTATATCATTTGTCACTTAATGCTATGAATTGGGGTTCCTCCGTAGAGTGACAACATACCGGACTCACTTCTATGCGCTTGTCCTGGAATCCTAAAACAGTGCACTGTCAGCAGGTAATCCACAGATAATCACAGAAAGCAAGCACTGTGCTGTGCTTCAACACCGGGAAAGAAGGCTCACAGGAATGGAGAGGGAGGACAAGACCGACATGGTGAGTCTTGATGTTCAGGGAGATTGGGTGATACAGATGGGCATTTATTATAATGTCCTCTCTACTTTTGTGTGTTGGTTTGAAACTTTTTATAAAACTTTGAATAACATCAAATAATCCACTGTTTTATTAAAAAAAAAACTTTAATGGAAGAGTTGCTGTTATTGGAAGATTTCCTGCTGCAGATGGTTGAGCAGAAGACTGCATTCTAATAGGTTGCATTCACCACAAGATTACAAATTAGTCTATAAACGGTTTTTGGCTCCTAGCTTGCTGCAGTGTTTGCGGGCCGTGAACTCTGTGGGGCTCCATTCACTGGCGATGTTAGCACTATCAGATTGGCATGGTTATTGGCATGGCTCCGGCTCCGGCTCTGGTTCTGGCTCTGGTTCCGGTTCTGACTCTGTTCAGACTTTGCGATTTGCCCTTTCTTCCTGCAAAGTTCTGTTACTTTTGTGCTACTCACAAACCAGGATGATTTTCTAACACGATTTCTGTAAATCTTCATGGAATACTAATATTTTTATTTGGTTTGATCAGCTGAGCTATTAGCACAACCACCTTTGCTCTCTGTACTCATCCTTACATGTGAAATCACTTGTAAAATAAGCTTTTTATTTTAATATAGTCTAAAATTCTAGCAGGTGTGAAGGCAGTCCTCATATATCTTGTACTTATTTATATCTTGTACTTATTGTATCCTGTTATATCTTTTGTTTGTTTGTTTTTCAAGGCAGCATTTCTCTTCGCAGTTTTGGTTATCCTAGGACTTGCTCTGTAGACCAGGCTGACCTCAAACTCATAAAGATCTGCCTGTTTCTGCCTTCCTGGCTCCCCAGTGCTGGCATGAAAGGTGTGTTCCACCACTGCCTGGTGTTATTAATATTTTAACATTGGAACAGTATATGAGACTAATTAATTAAATGGGTGATTACTATTTAGCCTATATTTCATTCAGACTTTCTTGATTTGATTCAGTACCACATCCATGATCCACTCATTACATTTGCTGTTTGTGGGGAGTGGAGGAACCCCAAGTGGGTGAAGTTCTGGATGGATGTGTGCTGTTGACATGTTCAGAGGGAAATGTGTGGAATGGAAAATGTTCAGAACGGGAAATTCCACTCCATTTGTGGCTATTGATAGTGTATGCAGAAAATGCCCAAGATGATAGCTTCCACAGAGTGAAGACTGTGCCCCTGAAGACAAGTGTCCCTACTGAGATTAGCTGAACCTGTTTCCTTGATCCAGCTGTCCACATCGACCCAGTGCCTTTGCTTATCTACATGTAACCCCACCCCCTGTTCAACTCCCTAATGGTGAGGCATTTCTCCTGCTGAGAGCTCAGTCTACCTGATCCCAACTTTGTATCTTCCCAACTGTCTGTCTGTCTGTCTGTCTTTTTATCCTCATTTCCTTACTACCCCCAAGTTAAAACCAGTTCTCTGGAGGCTGAACAAAAACTTTGCACCTGGTCATTGTGAAATATTTTTTTAATGAAAAAATATTTTTGAGATTATAACTTAATTATGTTTCTCCAAACCACTCCATACATCCTTCCCCACTGTCCTTCAAATTCCTAGCCTCTTTTTTTATTGTTATTGCACACATATATGTATTTCTATGTATATATATAGTCCTAAATATAACTTGTTGAGTCCATATAACGTTACTTGTGTGTATGTTTTCAGGACTGACTGCTTGGCACTGAACAACAAATTGGTGTGCTCCTCCCCAGGGAGGACCACCTCTCCTCCCTGGGGAGGACCACCTCTCCCACTCCCAACATTCCTCAGTCTCCTGTAGCTCTTTGTGTAAGTTTGAGGCTTGATAGGCTTTTCCTTGTAAAATGAACACTTTTGTTTTTGTCTCTAAGCTACAATATCAACCCAATGATTTTTTGAATATTCCTATAGATACCCCAAGAAAACAAATAAACAATAAGTAAATAAATAAAAATTTTAAAGATCCAAATCATAGCACCCTGACCGAGGGCCAGGAGCAAGATGGAGACCTGGCCCAGGAAACCTGTGTGTTCAGGAAACGGCTGTTCACAGCTTGGCAGTGCTTAAAGGGGCTTGCTTGGCTTAGGCACGGGCTGAATAATCATCTTGCCAAGGCCCAATCAATTTCTGGCATGCCAGCCATACTGTCTTCACCTTGAGGTCCTGACATTACCTCCACTCTTTCCACGAAGACTGCCAGCCACTGCTGCAGCAGAGAGGATCCTGGGAAAAGCCCTGTGTGGGCCGTGGGAAGGACTGATAAAGCAGATTGTAGTCACACAGGCCTCCTGTACAGCTACATATTAAAACTCCGTTGAAGTGCCTCAGAGGAACGCTGACTCCCGAAAAGGAGGGGCAATGGAAAGTGATCTGAGAGACATTCCCTGACAGAGAGGGGTGCCACAGGAGAAAAGAGGAACAGCCAAAAAGAATAGAAGTTACAGGGGCTGAAAATCCAAAATGAAGGCACTTTGGGCCTGAAATCCTGCTGAGAGCAGGGTCAGAGATGAAGAAGCCAGCTTAGCACATGAATGAGTTTTTCTTCAAGAGATTTACCTGCATCTGGGATTTTGAGAGGCCACACAGGATCCTCTGGGAAGAGGCATAACTCATACTTTGTATCCTGATTTGCTAAACTGGTCACCCTACTGGGTGAGTAATTGATGCTCAAAGTAGGGACCTCCAAAGCTATTCATACATTGTGTGTGTGTGTGTGTGTGTGTGTGTGTGTGTGTGTGTGTTATAGAAGGGGGCTTTAATATGACAGATGATAATAGGCTACCTGTCCTAACTCAGCCTCATCACAAGTGTATTTATAGGGGGAGCCCGGAAGCCTAAGATTGAAAGGGGCAATGAAAAGGGAAACACAGAGAAAGAGACTGGGGAGAGTATACAGTGGATCCTGAAAATGAACTAAGGCTAAGCCAAGAAAATTCCCTTCAAAGGCTTGTTCAAGGAGGTAGCTCCTTCCCAAGAGGAGGTCGCTCTTTGACCTCAGCCCAGACAAAGCCTGGCCAGACTGTTGACACGCAAAACTGAAAGTTGGTCAACTCAAGATGCTTCGAGCCTCAAAGCTGGTGATAATTTGTTTGGAATAGAGAGCTTTGTTTGGAATAGAGAGCTAATAATATAAGCCTGTTTGTAAAGCAGAGACTAAGCCAGAGATAAACAGACGCCCTAAAACTACAACTCTACTCCTAATGATCTCAGCACAAAGCCGGACGAAAACATGAGCTGCCAAGTGGAGGGGAAGGCAGATCATCTGGAGGTTTCTCTGGCCGTGTCCCATATAAAATAAGTCGTGAGGCAGACACATGATGGAAAACTCGGGGAGAACGAATTGGGGACTGTTGATCCAGACGCTAGAATTAGCAAAGCTATGATTCATATGACTTAAAGAGCTTAGCATGATGGAAAGGGATTTTTTTTTTTTAAATTAAGAATTGCATAGAGAATTCAAATCTCGCAAAAAAGGAAACATTTTTGAACTGAAAAACAAAAAATAAAAATTATGAAAACCCTAACATCATAAACTCAATAGATGGGTTTGCTAACAACTTATACATGGTAGAAGAGCTGATTTGTGTACTCTAAGACAATCAACAACAACAACAACAAAAATCTCAACTGAACCATGGGAGAAAAATATTGAAAATAAAAAGGGTTGGAAACACTTGTTTGTAATATTGGCCATTATTTTTAAAATATAGGACTAGAGACCCAGCCGAGCATAGAGTGGTTGCTTGGCCTGCAGAAGCACCTGACATTGAGCCCTACCATTACAAACAAACGGATACAGTTGGAGTTGGAATTTCAGCATGGAGGGGAACAGAGAGCAGGAGAGAGGGAAGAGAGAATTTGCTAAACTGATGGGAAACCTCAAAGCAGACGCTCGAGCGACTCAGCAAATGAGAGCGAAGCAACCCAGGCCATGGCAACAAACACACAAACAAGCAGCAAACAAACAACAAACAAACCAAAGACACTACTGAAGAGGGAGGGAGGGACAATAATGGAGACAGAGGACTTCTTTTTTTTTTCTCACAGAAAAGACTAATCTCAAGAGGATGTCAATTATTTCTAAGCTAATTCATAACTTTAATGTATAAGTAATAGTAAGTTGATTTCCCAAAGCTTGAAAAATTATAGGATTACTTAAAAGAATAAACAAGCAACAAAAGTAAGAGAAACTGATTAAAAAATGATTAGGAAAACCTTACCTACCAAATATAAATACACACACACAACACACACAGGAACGCATGCATGCATATATACATATTAGGAGAACACCGCATGAGGCAGCCACGGTGGCACATGTCTGTGATCCTAACACTCAAGAGGCTTAAACAAGAGCATCAAGAGTTCAGGGGTAGCTTGGCCTTATACTGAGTAGTGAGCTTATTTCTACTTCAGAGCCAGACTCACCAAACAGAAGACAAATAAAATACAAACAAATGAAAACAAAGAAGAAAAGATCACAGTATTAACATGTAAAATGGAAAATTCTGAAATGAATGGAACTCAGAGAGTTTCTAGAGTCTGACAGACAACGTTGGGTCTTGGGGGCAGCACGGGGCTTTTATGTAAGGCAGCAAAGCACAACTGCAAAGCTGTGTGGGAAGGGGTAAAGTTGGGTCCTCGCACAGAACAGCCACGTTCATTTGAAATCAACCAGGATTTAAATGCAAGCATAAGTTATCTAAATTCTAGAAAAGACCATAAGTAAATCATTTTATAACCTGGAATGGGACAGTCCTTACAAATTTTAACTTAAAATCTAGAAGCAATAGGAAAATAATTTAGCATACGGTATATGTGTGTTATGTGTATGTGTGCTCATGTTGTGTATGTGTGTCACACATAGCCACGTATGTACTCTATATGTGTGTGATGTTGGGGATATATCTGCCTTATTAGGCAAGTGCTCTACCATCAGCCTGCACCCTGAGCCTTGTAAATTACTCTCCAATTAAAAGACTATTTAACTTCAATAAGAAAAGCAATTAAAGCTACAGTGAAATCTAATTGTCATCTTTGGGTTGGCAAAAATCTGCAAGTGTGACAACTCACTCCCCGACAAGGCTGAAGGAGGGCAGACACTGTCGGGTACCATCATTGTGGACCCACGGTGGGGAAGGGTTGTGGAGGATGATCTTATGTCTAGAAACTGTTTCCTTTTTTTTTTTTTAAGAAAAAAAGATTTATTTATTTCATTTATATGAGTACACTGTAGCTCTCTTCAGACGCACACATCAGGTCCCATTACAGATGGTTGTGAGGTACCTTGTGGGTGCTAGGAATTGAACTCAGGACCTCTGGAAGAGCAGTCAGTGCTCTTACCCACTGAGCCATCTCTCCAGCCCTTTTTCCTAACCTGTACTGGAAAAGGCTTATTGGTATGAAGCTATTTGTTGCAGTATTCAAGTAATAGCAAATAACTGAGCCTAAATGACTACCAGTGATTGAGTTAACAAAGGCAAGTCTCCAAAGACTGGCCATGTTAAACTTCATTTAACAATCTCAGTGTCACAAAGAGTGTGTTGGCTAAGAACACACACCTGGGGGTGGGAGGGGATATGCGACAGGAAGCCTGCATCATCTTCTCAGGTGTTCTCGCAAAGCACTAAGCCTGGTCATGCCAAATCTGTTTTGCTTTTGCTTTCAAGAAGTGCTTGAGGTAGGAAAGGGTTAAAAGCATAGAGTACAGATAGCAAAATTCAGGATACAGGCTTTGTAAGCCAAGTCAAAGAATTTATTTCTCTAACAAATATATTGCAGGAAAGAGGGAGGGAGGAAGGAGGGAGGAGAGAGAGAGAGGGAGGGAGGAGATTGAGAGAGAGAGAGAGAGAGAGAGAGAGAGAGAGAGAAGGAGGGAGGGAGAGAGGGAAGGAAGAAGAGAGGGAGAGAGAGGGAGAGAGAGAGAATGAGAATTATCCGTGGACATAGTACTAGAGCCTATTAAGCAAATCTAGAACAACTTGTGTATTCTGTGGGCAGACACAGTGTCAGCTCCATGTCTCCAAAAATGAGCAGGAGTGAAAACCTTCATGGCCAACCAGCCTTCCCACCCACGTTTTACACTCAGTCGATTTAGCTTATAAAATGTGCAAGCTGTTTGGGGTGTCTGTGGGGCAGCACTCACTGTATACATTCCTGTCTAGGACTGTCTCTCACCAGAACAGGGCCCTGAGGGCAAACTCTTGCTACTGCAGACTTAACTGTTTGCACTCAATACAAATGTCATTGTGTAAGTCAGGTCATGCAGAAACACTTCCCATATGTGACACCATGTGGCATTTAAGTCACCCCAGTTTAGGAATCATTTCTATTGCACAAGTAAGAAAACAGACTCCAAGATCTAAAGATATGCAGGGTCCCAGGGATGAAAAGTGGTAGACTGGGCTGGCCTGACTCACCTTTTCCTAATTAATGGTGACAAATGTTACACCCGCCTCCCATCCTAAAGTTAACTCTCTCATTAGGAAAGGTCCTATTAAACTCAGCACCAAAAGTAGATCTTGTCAGGTAGTTTTCCCGCCCTGCTCCTCAGATAAGAGTTGAAGGCAGAAGAAAACTTTCCCACCGCCCCTCACCACCACCCCCTGCCCCCAGTCATTCTGAGGCATTCAGATTAAAATGACATCCTTGTCAAGGTGCTCCTAATGCCAGGTCTACACAAATGCAGACAGATGATGGAGAGGGCGGAGGGGCGGAGAGGAGGTGTCCCTGGAGTGACTAGACATCATCACTCTAGAAGGCGCCTGCTCCACTGAACGATCATCCTTCTCTCCACCCTTGTCCTCCACCCCGATGAAGAGTAGCATCTGGCCACTAGGCAGAAGATCCTTCGTTCCTTCCCTGTGGTCACGTAGCTGCTAGTTCTCTGCACGTGGTGGCTTGCCACTTCTGCCTCCCCTGAGGCAGAGTCCTTGTGTCTGTGTGGGTTTGAGTACTCAGAGTGTTGGTCCTGCTCTTCCTCCCACTTCCCGGTGTGGAATCTAAGCCTGGAAAAAGATGTTTTCCATAAAAAAGAAAAAGAAACAATGTGGACAAAGACACTTGCTGCTCATGGGGAAACGGTGTGGCGAAGACAGATTAAGACTGAACAATGATGCCATAGAGTGCACTGCAGAGGTGCCCCTCGTGCCAAGACCTCACAACCACATTTCTGTGCAAGTGACAATCCAAAGCCTTCTTTGCTGGACAGCAGACCTGTGAGAGCATTAATTCAATCCCTTTCCACATCCAGCTAATAATGCGTTAGAAGAGGCATTTAAACTGCAGAATTTCCCCACTGTGTGTGTGTGTGTGTGTGTGTGTGTGTATTTGTCCATTCTATTATCACAACAGAACCCACAGTGGAATTAAGCCTAGTGAGAGCCCTACAAGCGGAAGAGCAGATTGCAAAGAAATTATATCTTAAAAATCATTTGTGACCATATCAGCTCCTGTATTTATAAACAAGACACGCGTTACAATGATACAAAAAATTCAGAACTAAAGGAGGGGGCCGTTAGCAATTAGCTCATCCGCGGTGATGATGGTGACAATGGCTGCACAATGCCATTCCTGTTAATGAATTCAAAATAATGGCATAAAACTCAAGAGGCTCCTGGCTTTCAGTCGTTTATGTCTTGTTGGTTATTGTTTTCTTTGTCTTCACCATGACAACTATGAGTACATGAGCTCAAATATAAAAGAACCATGGGTTTGTATTTCTTTTCAGAAGAGCCTTTTCATAGCTGCAACGCCATTCCATCAGGAATTAGCTGAAGATGCTTTCTGAGGACTGCTTGAAATTGCATAACGGACATAATTGTAAAGACACATTTGGTAAATGAAGAGAGTATTTGCCCTTTGGCTGTATAAATGGGGTGCCTTTGGTATCTTGGCATTACTCAGTTCCTGAGGCTAGCAGCTGATCAATTACCTTAACCCTGAAAGGAACAGTAGAAGTGCTGGGGATGCCCATGACTGGATGGGGATGCATGGCCCTTGGTGTCTGGGGATCTGCTTAGATGGGGATGAATGGCCCTTGCTGTCTCGGATGTTCCTAGATGGGGATGCACAGCTCTCTGTGTCTGGGATTGTACATGGCCAGGGGTGCACAGTCCTCCGTGTCTGGGGATGTACCTGGATGATGGGTAATGTGAGGCTCTCACATTCATAATTAGCTCAATTTCAGACTCATTGTTTAGACCATTGGCCTTAGCATTCTTGGTTTGCCCTTTTTTTCTTCAAAGTAGTTGACTGCTGTTTAGATAACTACTGCACACGTTGACAGAAGTGAAACAGCAGACGCATGCTTTACTTCCTTAGCATCATGAGTGATGCTTTCCAGACTCAGAGACGGGATCAAGGACAAGTAAGCTTACCTGTCAACTTTTGATACAAAAGAAATTTGCTCCTAGAATTTGGTCTTAAGTTCTTCCCAAGTTCACCAAGGATATCCACACAAGCACTTTATGAAAGGCCTCCAGTTTTTAAGAATGAAGGATGTTGTAATAGCCTTAAGTGAGGAAGTAGAAGGAGGATGAGAACTTTTGGTCTCCATCAGAATGAACATTGGATGGCCATTTTTAAACACTCCGTAAATGTATCTGTCATGTTGTCTCTGACAAAATGATCTTACAATAAGAAGATTCAGTTAAAAAAAAAAACCTCACTGTGGAATTGGCCACTATTTGTAGGAGAGCACTTTCTTCATAGTATACTCCTTAGCACACATCCAGGTCTCATGAGTACTTGTGGCCCTGCTGTATGTGTTAATTAACCAATTAATTAACACAATAATTAGTTCACAGATTAATTGGAGAGTAACTAAATAGCATCTTAAATCAGATATGCTATTTTTTTCAAATATTGTGGAAAAGATAATCTACTAAGCATACATCCAATGTAATTATTTGAATTTAAAAATACACTAATATCTTGTATTTTCAAATGATATAAAACACTACAAACGTTGATATGTGTGACATTCATTCCCCTTATTCTCAATAACATTCTCTCTTACTTAGAGACAATAGTAGAATTTTTCTTTACATAAGAACCAATATTTAGAGAGAGCCAAAGAAATGACATTGTTAAAATGTCATCTGTCAACGATAATTACAATGATTGGAGGACTTTTTGTTTGTGGGGACAGATTTATCTAAATCAGAGATCATATATTTGCTCAGAATATGAGTGTAATGACCTTGAGCCATCTATGAGATGTAAGATATGGAATAGGGGGCTTGGGAAATAGTTCATTAGGGCTGGAGATCAAATCCACAGTACCCATGTAAAAAGCCAAGCGTAATTGTGTGTGCCTGGAGGGTAGAGAAGGGCAGACCCTGAGAACTCCCTGACCAGACAGTTTAGCCAGTTACAAGCTTGTTTCAAAGATTAAGGTGAAGAGCAATAGAGGAAGACATTGATTGTTGTATTCCTTAGCTGCCTGCAGCTATTACGAACTGGGTTGCTGGAACAGAAGCTGAGGGATGGGGATATTAAATGCAGATGCTTAATGTTGAATACCACATTCTTGTTATTTCATCTAAGTTTCCCTATCAGGCTCGGCACTCTTCTCAAACAAGTTCTGTAGTTCAGATCTCGTTCCTTGAAGCTTCAACTTCAAGCTGCCAACCCATGTTTCTTGAAGTTCAGGCCTGTGCCTTCTGCTGTTCTTTTGGGCTATTTAGTCTCAAAAAGCTCAAGAAAATAATTTTCTGTAAGTCTTAATACTCATTGAAAACACAGAAGGCATAGGAATAAAACTGGGCACCCAGTAATGATAAAGTCAGTGTTAGCCAGGCAAATGGATATGAAAACACAGATGGTTGCTGTATTTTGCTGAACATGAGCCTGTCTCCTCTGCCCTTTAGTGTCTTGTTATCTGTGAAGAGTGTGGTGATCTATCTCAAAGATGGAAAGGCATCCACCAGGGGGAAATTTCTTTCTACATTGAGTCAATAGCAAATTGTCCGGGATATTTTACTGATTCTTCCTGAGTTGAAATAATAGCTTTGGAGAAGGGAGGACATTAGGACCCTGGCATTACTGTTTCCTCATTGAATATCTTCTGTGGAAAACTAAAATCTGACCTGGAGTCAATTAGAAGCTGACATGCTTCCTTTTCCCTTGGCATTTTAAATTTTCCTCTAAAATATCAAAGTAAGCTGGTTTCAATTATTCATTCATTCTACAAGTAGTTTCTGAATCAATCTTAAACTATTTGGTAAATAGTCCTTCTGCTATCAAGGAACAGGTTGAAACAATTGACTGTCTACACTTCTTCCCAGTTACCTGGGAAGAAGTTAAGTGTCCTCTCAAGAAAGTAGGATTGGGGTTAGAGTGCAGTGCATGCCAGGTGATATGCCTTTAATTCCAGAACTCTCAGGAGGCAGAGGCAGGGCCATCTTTGTGAGTTTAAGCCAGCCTGGTCTACAGAGCGAGTTCAAGTACAGTCCGGGCTATACAGAAAAACCCTGTCTCAAAACACAAAAACAAAAACAAAAAAAAAAAAAAAGAAAGGAAGAAAGAGAGAGAGAAAGAAAGGAAAAAGAAGAAAAAGGAAAGAGAAAAGAGGAGAGAGGGGGCTACATGGAAATGTATATTTTGTTGAAGAGGAGGCTGAATCACTTTGGTCCAAGTAATATTGTGCATAAAATCTGTGGGAGACAATACACATCATCTGGAGGAGGATTGCGTGTCTAAAAGACCCGGCAGGAGGAACTGCTGGACAGATGATTGGCAGTGACCAGGGGATTTTCTTCCCTTGAAGTGTGACAAGCAGTCATTCAGGCAGTGGGCAGGGCAGACACATAGAATCCACACTTCAGCTTCACTCGGGCAGCTCTGTGGAAACTGTAGGGGAGAGCGCTAAGATGGGAGAAAGAGCATCTGCTTAGGATTGGACCCATTAGACAGAGTGTGGTAAGAACTTGGACAAGGATGTCCCTGAGAAGAATTTATTGTGTATTTGGAGGACAAAGGTGACAAGTCTCCTTGATAGGACACTGTGTACAGATGACTGGAAGACATCTCTTGAGTTTCTGTTGGCAAAACCGTAGAGATATTTATGGGTCTCATGAGGAAACATGGAGCTCCTGGGGAAAGGCCTGAGGTTGCTGAGATAAAATTTAAGGGTAAGAAACTCGATAGGCAGGCCATTTCCAGATAGAACACATTCCTGGCACAAAAGTATGGAGACCACCACAGTGCATGACCTTATTGGTGGGGTCTTCTGCAGACAGCTGGAAGTGGGGATCCCATCAGTATCAGCTACTTTTCAGGGAAAACTGGGACGAAGTATAGACAGTCAATTGTTTCAACCTGTTCCTTTCAACTTCAAGGTAACGCTGAGTAAAGCAGGAAACTCACGGAGAGAGGAAGCATCACTTTCCTCAGCCTGGCCCTTTTTATCCACCTGAGAAGTGGCTTCCAGAATTGAGATGTGAGTGGAACCAGGTCAAACCCAAGCCTTGAAAAACTCATCTCCAGATGGGTGTTTGCCCAGAGACCTAATGGTCTATGCTTTGAAATATTAATTCTGAGTGTATGTTTTCTTCCAACAACCACTTTAATACATCTTTATATGGCATGTTTTTGAAAACTATCTACACTATCAGGTTTCTTCATTAGTGTAAAAATATCTGAAAGAAAACTGAGGAGGAAGAAGAGGGGTGCCTGTGTCTGAAGATCTTTCTATCTTGCATGAAGAGGGGCTTCTCTGACATATAATTAAGTAAAACAATATGATACTATGCTATATCACATGACACAAAGATGACAACCACGATGAGGGACATCATAGATGCTGTACGCGTTCTCTGAGAACTTGGGAGATGGACACCCTGAGCTAAATTTCTTCATGAGCTCGAGAAGTCCAAACATCACATTGCTTTATCTGTTGAAATTCCAGCACTTGGAATATCCTTTAAATGAAAATAAATTGTCATCAATATTCACGCTTCAAAATTTGTTCAACAAAATGTCTATAGTGTCCAAAAAACCCAGCTTCACTCATAAATCTAATAAATGCTCAGAAGTTCCTGCCACTGATACCAGCTTATCTCTCCAGGCTTGTCCACGGGGCCTATTAAATGATAATCCTAATTACGATGTAATTGTGTTTCTGCTTAGAATACTTTTAGATAGCCTTAACGTTTGATCTTCTTTAGTCTAGTTTCACAGGTGGCAACAGATTAAAAGCAGGTTTTTAACTAAGATATGACTATTGCATTTCTAATACAGGAGATTATTTTCTCAGCCACTTTTTCACTTACTAACAAGTGGAACAAGCCTTTGAAGATGGTAATTGCACCCACATGTCCTTCTTCTTCTGTAGGGGAACGGGGCCAGGCTTTGTAGTCAGTGCCTTCTTCCTACCTATAAACCATAGCCCTTTGGAGTCAAGATCTCGGGTTTCTTTGAATCTTTTCCTCTAAAATAACCTACCTTTCAATTCTGCCAAAATCCTCTGCTTACATGTTCCCAAGGATACTTGTCCTGAAGTTACCTCCATAACTTTGAACTTTCATCATAGCTTCTCAGGCTTAAAGGAACTGAAGCCTCTTGCAGAGTTCTGTAAAGCTCAAGGCCCAGGTTGCCCCATCGCTCTGTCTCCCAGGAGTCTGCCATCTGTGTGTTCACCAAAAGGTATCATATGGCTTTAGATAGATTTTGAGAAGTTCACTTTTTTTTTCAGCCATGCAGATTCAAATTTTCCATGATGTTTTGTTTTTGTTTATGAAATCGTTCCTCCAGTTCTGTAATACTGGCTAAATAGGCACAGATATGTGGAAGATGCTAGCTTTGCTGTTTCTAAAATAGTACTTTTTAGAGTACAGGAGCATTCACCTCACATCAGGGTGAATTCTTCCCTCACTTTCCCACCTGGAAGAGGGAAGGATGAAGATCTCTTCAAAGGCAGGAGAATCCCTTCAGGAGTGTCTGCCTGGGAAGCTGGCTCCTTCCCACGGTGACTTAGGGGACAGTTCTGGGACACATGGCTCACTAGCTGTGCCTGACATTTTTCAGGATTCTGTGTTTCTTCTGACACCCAGACCTCAGTTTGCTTGTGTCATGCCCTATGCCTTCTGTGTCAAAGAAGGGAGTTCTAGAGCGTGCCAGGGTTTACATTTCATTGCAAGGAGAAAACCGGGACAGTTCAGCAGCTGCTGGGGCATATGCAAGACATCTAAAGATGATGACCTTGCAAAAGCTTGGGCCACTTAGAAATCACACTTAGGCCACATTTCAGGCTGTGCAAGCAGTCCCTTTGAGAGGATGTACACTTTATAGCAGGGCCCTTAGACCCTTCACCATTCATAGAAGGTGAGACGGCTACTTTTTAACACTATTCAAGAGCATGTATTGATCTTTTAATGTATAGTGGGCAGTAAAGGCACAGAGAGTAAGAAGAAATACTCTTGGCCATCAACAGAGGTTGGGTAATACCCTACTTGGTTGCATGGTGCGGGCTGCTGTCGGAGATAAATGTGTGGACTACCAAGAGAAAATATCCCAAGAGGTATCCTAAAAGAAGAGGCATCTGAACTGAGAGGCTGTTTGCTTGTTTGGTGGATTGATTGTTTCTGGTTGTTGATGGTCGTGGTGGGGGTTATATTCTCCTGTGTAAGTACAGGTGCACATTTGTCGTGTGGCAGTCAGAGGATAACTCAGAGGTTGATCCTAGCTTTCTTCCTTGTTTGTGGACTTTCTTTGTTCTTGTTTTGTTGCAAATGTCAGCTAAGCCAGTCCACAAGCTTCTAGGGGTTTTCCTGTCCCTGCCTTCCATCTCCCCATCAGAGCGCTGGCATCGCAGACACACTGCTGTAACCTGCTATACATATGGTTTGGAGATTTGAACTCATGTCCTCACACTTGCATGGCAAGCTCTCTACTCACTGAGGCGTCACAATGGTGCCTGGACCGAGCTTTGAAAAACAAATTGGAAATATCCAATAAACTGCAGAGGCCGACTTTATGAGAAAACACTTGTGTCCACATGGAGGCTAAAAAGAATAGGCTCTATTTCAAATGCAAATTAGTTTCTAAGACCAGAGAATAGAAGTCACAGCAAGTTTGACATCATGTGATTATGCAATGAAGTCAGTCTTTCTTCTATAGGATACGAAGAGTCTTTAAAACATATGACATAAAGGATAAGCATGATAGAGTTTGAGTTTATTCATCGAATTCACCAAACATTTGTTGAGAACCAACTGTGTTGTTGGCATTGTGCCAATCTTGGCACTGAGAGTATAATACCAAAGAAGACAGAAATGATCCTCAGCTGTACGGAACTAAATTCTGAGGAAAAAGGAACAATACACAAGTGAACTGCTAAATCAACAGCAGAGGATAAGAAATCTACATTGTTATAAATCCTAAGAGGAAAATTAAAACATGTGTGAGGATATCAGATCAGAGGTATCTCCCTTCTAAAAATGCTTAGGATGAATTTCTCTCAGGAATTCCTCAGTAGCATTGACAAGAGCAGAGGAGGATTGGGTTCATTCAGTCATTTGTTTACTTCAGTTAATCCGTTTTACATTCTAACTCTACAGGGAATTTGGAGGACTGGACTAATCATGTTGTAGACAGGGGGAAGGAAGAAGAGAAGAGGCTTGAACCTTGACCTCAGTGAATGGTAAGAACACCTGGTGACTAGCAAGAGCATGTGATAGACAGGTCAAGAACATGTGATGGACAGGTGAATGGTAAGAACACCTGGTGGCCAGGTGAGTGGTAAGAACACCTGATAGACAGGTGAGTGAGTCAGGCAATGGTGGTGCACGCCTTTAATCCCAGTCCTTGGGAGGCAGAGGCAGGCAGATTTCTGAGTTTGAGGCCAGCCTGGTCTACAGAGTGAGTTCCAGGACAGCCAGGGCTACACAGAGAAACCCTGTCTTGAAAAAACCAGGAAAAAAAAAAGAAGAACACCTGGTGGACAGGTGAGTGGTAAGAATACCTGGTGGACAGGTGAGTGGTAAGAACACCTGGTAGACAGATGAAAGGTAAGAACACCTGGTGGACAGGTGAGTGGTAAGAACACCTGGTGGACAGGTGAGTGGTAAGAACACCTGGTGGACAGGTGAGTGGTAAGAACACCTGGTGGACAGGTGAGTGATTAGAACACCTGGTGGACAGGTGAGTGGTAAGAACACCTGGTGGACAGGTGAGTGGTTAGAACACCTGGTGGACAGGTGAGTGGTAAGAACACCTGGTGGACAGGTGAGTGGTAAGAACACCTGGTAGACAGATAAAAGGTAAGAACACCTGGTGGACAGGTGAGTGGTAAGAACACCTGGTGGACAGGTGAGTGGTTAGAACACCTGGTGGACAGGTGAGTGGTAAGAACACCTGGTGGACAGGTGAGTGGTAAGAACACCTGGTAGACAGATAAAAGGTAAGAACACCTGGTGGACAGGTGAGTGGTAAGAATACCTGGTGGACAGGTGAATGGTAAGAACACCTGGTGGACAGGTGAGTGGTAAGAACAGCTGGTGGACAGGTAAAAGGTAAGAACACCTGGTGGGCAGGTGAGTGGTAAGAACGCCTTGTGGACAGGTGAGTGGTAAGAACACCTGGTGGACAGGTGAGTGGTAAGAACACCTGGTGGACAGGTAAAAGGTAAGAACACCTGGTGGACAGGTGAGTGGTAAGAACACTGGTGAACAGATGAAGGTTAAGAACCTGTGATGGTAAGGTGAGTGCCTGGACTTTGAACTGGTGGCCAGGTGAGCAGCAAGAGCGCATGGTGGTCAAGGAACTTAAGAGAGGAAGAGAAATGGCTAGACAGGTGTCTTGAGGAGCACACCTAGGCTTTCTATAGTAGTGACAATAACCAATGAGGCTTAGCAGAGGGTTGACCATTCCTGATTGGAACTGTCAGAGACATAGCGCATCAGTAACATGAACATTCCGAATGAAAGAAAGGATGTTTTATTATATAAATTTTTTCCGGTTTTTCTTTTTGTCATTTATTTTCTAGGGAAATTCAAATTTTTCCTTAAAAAATGGCTATATAAGTCTACTTAAAGTAACTGGCAACACAAGCAAAAAATATTGTACTCCTACTTAAAAGTAATCATTTTTTTCAATGAGAGCTCTCATATTGAAGAAGATTGAGGATAACTATGCATTTTAAGCTTTATTTTGAGGAACCCTGGACAGCTGTGTGGAAATGATTGGCAAGTGTGGTCTAATAGTAAAAAGCTGGAAGAAACTCTGCAAGGCCTGTGTATTCAGACCTGCCTTAGCCTGCCTGGACACTATTCTTTCCTTCTAGGATGGACAGAATCCTTCCTGAAATAGAAATTAGGAATTAGGGTCCTGAAAGTGGATGGACTAAGTGTCAGATGGAGCAAAGGTTGGATCAGCATTCCTGATCTCTGCTCCAAGTCTTCACGGGGGTAGGGGTGGGGCAAAAGGGCAGGTTCTGTAAAGCAAGGCCCTGGGCTACTTTAAGCTCTCCTCCCCCACCCCCCTGCTTCCTTAGCCTATGAACTGAGGCATTTAGATCACAGAGCAAGAGGAAAGAAAGATCTGACTCCTTAGAAACAAGCTCGGTTTCCATGTTTTCTTCCAGGCACAGTTGTCTTCAGGCTGGTTCATCTTTTTCTGTACTCTCTACCCTTCCAAAATGCCTGTGTCACACACATGCACACACACACACACACACACACTTACTTGCAACCATCCCTAACCACGAAAACAAGAGGAACAAGATAAGACGGAATGTGCGGGATAGAGGTGTGCAGCGAGGTGTGCAGCGGCAAAGGACTGTTACAATCAGCACACCTAAGTGCCTTTCGTGATGTATTGTTCCTCCAAATTAGCAGCTTTAGCTGACAGAGCTATGAGGGTTTTTGGAAAGCTTCTCTATCAATGTCAAAATCAAAGATAGAAGGCGGGGAGAAGGCTGAGTTTAGCAGCATTTTAGATGTGGATTTATCCAAATGAAGTGCGCACTTGCTTTTCCTGTCTCTCTTTGTAAACCTTTGTTCTTACTGCACTTTGAAGTGTATTGGTAGTTTTAACAAAAGCCCCATGGAAAGGTCTTCTGGTAGGTAGACATACAAAATTTGAGGTTTGGGGCTTACTACATGATGTGGAAAAAAAAACAGAGAATGGAAATTATAAGTCAAAATCTTCCACAAGGTAGTGTGGAAATTTGGGGAATCAAGTTAGTAATAAATCCCAAATCTTCCCCTTTGGACAGTGGGTCACTCTGCCTTCCTGGCCCTCAAGTTTATTACCCGCAATAAAGAAAGGCAAAGACTGTGTGGACACCATTTAGCATTCAGGAGGTAAGCAATTATGATTCCAGTTTTACAAGAGACCCAAGTTCCCCAAGTCAATCCAGCTTCTCCATGATGTGTCATCTATTTATTTAACAAAAAAACCCTACTTTTTCAAAGTTTATTTGTTTTCATTATATCCAACGCCAAAAGCACTTTCAAATGTGTTTTATCACACAGGCAACCATGCAGAAGACTTTTAAACTCACAGGTTTCTATTGCAGAGCCAACTGACTTTATGGGAAATTGCACTCATGTGTCCCTTGATGGCTTCTTTTGTTAAATTCAAAAGCTTCCAGGGGAGAATGTTCAAGAACCATTTGAAGCCACTTACTTGGTGTATTAGTTATTCATGGCTACATGAACAAATTATCCTAACCGTCCGTGGTTAAAGACAACATAATTACCTAGCATCTCTGAATGTTTGATGTTCAGAGGTTTCCGTCTACCATTGACTGGAGGCAAGGTATGAACCACGGCTATACTCACCTATTGTTTCCTTCCCTGGGGAAGGATACACCCCAAAGTGTACTGTCCTGGGCTACTGGCAAAATTCAGTTCCTCTGGGGCCTCTTGACTGGAGGCGTACATCCCTCAGTCCTTGCCATGTAGATCTCCCCACGGAGCAACTGTCAGCATGGTAGTGTGCTTCGTAAGATTAAACAAGCAAGCAGAGTCAGAGAGCCTGAGTGTCAGCGAGATGGAAGTCACGGTGTCTGTCTTAGAGTTCCATGGCAGTGAAGAGATCATCACGACGGCAATTCTTATAAAAGAAAACATTTAATTGGGATAGCTTACTGCTCAGAGTCCATTATTGTCATCGTAGGAAGCATGGCAGCACGCAGGCAGACATGGTGCTGGAGAAGGAGCTGAGAGTTCTACATTTGGATCCTCAGGCAGCAGGAAGAGGAAGAGCCTGGGTCAGGCTTGGGCTTCTGAATCCTGCTTCCTTCAACAAGACCACACCTCCTAATGATGTCACTCCCTATGGGCCTTCGGGGGCCATTTCCATCACAGTCTTCTTGAGATCAAATCTCAGAAATGACATCATGTCAAAAGCAGCTTCAGGAAGAAAGGGTTAATTTCAGCATACAATTCTCAGGTCATATTCTATCACCAAGAATTCAAGGAAGAAAGCTGGAGGCAGAGCCTGAAGCAGAGGACTTGAAGGAATGCTACTCACTCACTCATTCCTCAGTGCTTGCTCAGCCTACTTTTTATCTACCTCAGGACCACAACTGCCAGTGAGCTGGGCCTTCCCACCACTCAAGAAAATGCACTACAGGCTTGCTTACAGGAAAATCTTTTGGAGGCATTTTCTCAATTTAGAGTCTCTCATCAAATGATCCTAGCTTGTATCAGGTCGGCATAAAACTATCCAAAACTCCCCTTTATCTTCTTGCTATTCATTAGAAGCAAATTTCTAGGTCCAGCTGATACTCAAAGGAGCACATCAGAAAGACATAACAGCATGAATCACAAGGCATCTGCCTATGCTTAGTATATCAATCATCATTGTGAAATTAAAGAAAAAAAATCACACACACACACACACACACACACACACACACTCATGCATGCACAATCACAGTGGAGAAACTGTCATTCCTAACTACAAATTTAGAGTTTATGAAAGCCAACACTGTTTCCATTCATTAAGCCAATAATAAAGTTTTATTCATACCAACAAATTCACATTAGCAAAATGTCTTCTGCCTGTTTGCACCCCTAAAAGAATTTGTTGGATCAGAGTGATGGATGGAATGTTTCTGTTTTTAAAAAGTGAATAAACAGTGTGGATTGTCACAGGCACCACCGAAAATCTGAAAATCAGGGAAATGGCCATAAGTCACAGAAAAGACTTCTTCAGCTCCAAGCTTATTTTTTCTTGTGTGTCAGATGGTCAGACTCATCCCATTCTGAATACTCAGAAGTATATTGGCAGAATCAAATGGTTTAGGGTTGGTTAACTTTTAAAATGTATGAGATGCTATTCAGTTTAGACATTTTTTAATGTTTACCCAGCATGTAACTCCATTAAACTTCCCACTCATGAAGCAATTGTAGTCTCTGAAGTTTTTGAAGGTGAAAACATGACAGCAGTCTAATGATTGTTTCCAAAACATCAATATTTCACATATTGCAAGACAGGAACATTTGGATGAAAATAATTGAAAAATTAAAAACCATAAAAGTAAAAAATTCTGAAGGATTTGAGGCTATTCCCATTAGATTGTGCCAATAGTCTAACCAAATATTGTCTCCAACCGATCATTGTCTTCCCAAACACACAGTGAGCGCTGGATTCACAGAAGAGGTCCATGGTGCAGGTCAGCAGACAAAGGATCAACATCATCACCAAAGATCCCAGCCCTGGTAACAAAGGACGAGAGCTTCCTCTCTGGCGTGGTCTTCTGAGCAGTGGCTGCCAGCACGAAGGGCATGGATGGAGCCTGAAGAGGAAGAGCTTTAGAGCCGAGGGAGAGATCCCTCCAGTGAGCGTCAGCCATAACTGAGTGAGCTTAGGGAAATGGAATGTGCTGACACAGGCAAGGGAGTGAAAAAACGTCACTGTGTGTGGCCTTCCCTGTGTGCTTTAAGGGACTTCCTTCCAATCATTTAACTGTAAGAAACCTATATAGGCTGGAGTTATCAAGGCACATACAATGCTAACACTTGAGAGGCTGAGGGAGGGAGCTAAGTTCAAGTCGAGACTGATATCTTTGTTGTCTCCCCTCCATGTATATATAATATATATAATATATGATATATATTTATTTGTATAAATTATTTTTATATAAATTTATATTTGTATATAAATGTATATAAATGTATATATTTATTTATATTATATATTTATATAAATTTATATTTATATATTTATATAAATTTTATACATTTATATATTTATTTATATAATATTATATAAATATATATTGCATATTTACATAGAAATACAATTTATATATAACCATATATTTTATATATATCTCACATATATGAACTATAGAATATATATTGATTAAATATATTATGTATAATCACACATATATATAATCATATATATGATGCATTAAAAAGTGCATCTTTTTCCAAGTAAAACTTTTTATTAGGCATATATCATGACTTAGATGAATGTCTACAAAAGGCCTATATGGTTTGAGCACACTGAAGCTCAGGCTAGCTCTGTTGGAAGGTGTTGTGGACCTGAGATTGGCTAGAAGGGAGGTCTTTCAGTCACTGGGGATGTGTCCCCAAGAGCCGTGACAGGACTTTGGCCTCTCCCTTCTTCTCTTCTGTTTTCTGGCCTTAAGGCTGCCGTTGGCTCTGCCACCTGCTCCCCATTATTGCCACCGGGCATGCTCACCAGACACCTGAAACAACAGGAATTCTGATAAGAGCCTAGATTCTCCAAAACCAGGAGTCAAAAATCAACCTCTTCTCTTAATGGGTTAATTAACTCGGGTATTCTGTTATTGTGACAAAAAAACTAACAAAGCATAAATGTAAGGCTGCCCTTCAGTATAAAGGTGACAGGGCATGCGTGACAAAAACGCTTAAAATATATTTTCCAAAGAAACATGGTGGAGAAATCTGGAAGCAAATGTCTTGAAGTTTCAAGAAGTGCCAAGAAGTTCAAGTACTTTAATGCCAGAAACAATGTCTGCCTTATATATAACATATATATATAAACTTATATACATAAACTTAGTGGAGCGCACAGCTAAAAGTAAGCCGTGAGTTACGGAGGAGCAGAAAGCGCATTTGATTGACAACACTATTGATTCACTGACTTCTTTGGCTTGGCATTTTTTTCTTCTCTGCCCCTGTTGACCACGAGGCTCACTCCCTCCACTGGACACATTCTTAAGATAGTTGGAATGTCACTCTTTCACCAAAGGTGAAAGGCCACATTTCAGCCCCGTGCAGTCTAGGCTGCTTCTGACAGCGTCTCCTTCCCTGGCAACAGAGAGCCCCCAGCTCCTGAAGGAGACCGTTGTTTGTTGAGTTAATGCAATTAATTTTGCAACTATTCACAAGATGCTTCATGATTCTGGGAGGCTTTCGGGCAAAAGAGTTCCCCTGCGCCGACCCTCAGGTGTGTGTAGATTGGTATTAAAACAGGCTTGGAAGAAAATCGTCTGCTTTAGGAGATTTCATAGTCTAACAATTACCACAAAAGTATTACTTGTCCAATAAATTAATAATAACATAAAATCTTGCGATCACAAATATTCACTTATAAAAATTAAGATCTCATGAGTTCACCCACAGCTGCCACACTGTAGCCTCTCTGCTGAGAAACAGAAGATTCGGGAACCTTGGCAATGTATGCACTGGAAGCAAAATTTCAGTCACTAATGGATCCATCCAAAGTGATGCTATTGAGCAGCTTATTTTGATAAGAGCTTTTAAGCAGGGGAGGGGGAGGGGGACAATCCCTGCCTACTGAGTGTTCCTCTCATTCGGTGGGTAGAGCTGCATATTTATTTGCTAGTTAGACCATGTTCATAGCCAAACGAGCAGGGAAACAGATTTTGGGTTTTCAAACCCCTGCGGTTGCACTTTTTGCCTTTGCTACTTTTTTTGACTTTTATTTTCATTCTGCGCATAGCAACTCCTTCATTAACATTTTAGATGAGACCGTCAAAGCCGCGGAGATGGCGGAGATGGCACGCTGCTACTATTCTCGGTCTTACTGACACTTTCCTGTGGCAGAATGACAGTCACAGCTGCAGTCATTCTAAGGAGTCGGCCTGGAATTAGCACTAGAGTCGGGTCAAAAAAGCTTCCTTCCCATATTTACGTATTTATTTATTTACTTTCAAAGCTGTTTAGATTGTGTTGAATGGCTGGGCCCAAACAGAAAACCTCTCTGGGGACAAGGTTGAGCTTGAGTCTCTTTTGAGGGGGCCACAGCTCATGTGTTTAAAAAAAAAAAAATCCTAATTCAAGCTGTGTGCCTCTCAACAATGTTTTCAGTCTCCACATTCATGGCATTGTGCAAAACAGACATGGAAAAGATGTTCTCTGCCAGCCAGTGGTTTGCAAGCCTGTCAGTTTACTCGCAGCTTTCCCGAAGGCTTGGTGCTCCCAATGCTGTCCACATCGGTTGCAGAAAGCAGCAGCACCCAGTTCAGTTTTATATGGGAAATCGGTTATTATGATGCTACTTACGCTGAGCACATTGACAGCTAAGCCGCCAAGCCAGTGAACAGGCACAGGGGCAGCCGTGAGTGGATAGCCTTCTTTCTGAAGAGCACATTTGATAAAGTCAAGGGTAAGCAGTTGATGTCTGTCTGTCCTGTCTTCTTTGCTTCACCTTGCCTGTGGAGACAGACAGGCCATGCAGTGGTCTCAGCCTGAGGCCGGAGACTCAGAACACAGCTGGAGCTCAATGTATGTTCTGAATGTTTCTAGTGTCTCAGAAGCAGTGAGGCTCTCCGCACGCACGAACAGAGGTGCTAAGTGAAGAGGAAGGAGACACAGCAGGTTCATCTCAGCTCTTGCCCAGCAGATTGTATCCTCCTCTGTGGTATGGAACTGATTTTATTCTCTGTCCATTCCTTCACTGGCTGGCTGTTCCTCCAGAGTCTTCTTTCCCTTTCTCGAGTGGATCGGCCTCTGACTTTCTAACTGGGTACCAGCTTGGTAACGGTAACGTCTTCCTGGTTCAACCCCACAGTGATATTGTTCTCCATGCACTCCATAAACTCCCTTGTACACTCCCAGAGCAGGGGGCCAGGCCTGCCCAAGTGGTGTGTCACAAGTCAAGGCCAGCTACTGAAATCCCTTGAGAAGAGAGGACAGATTCCCCTTTCTATACAGAAAGAAGTTTGGAATGACAATGGTGACGTTGAAAGAGTTTTGATGTAGGAAGCATGGCATGAAAGAGTAAGTAAGAGAAATCAGAGCGGCACTCTGTAGCCTGCCACTGGAAATGGATTTCCTGAGAGGGATGAGAGTCAGGGGAAAGTGAACAGACCTTAAACTGCTCAAGGAGCAAGAGGCAAGTCGAAGTCCTGGGTCCTGTGTAAGCTTTACACCCACAGAGCACACCCTAGGCCTGATACGAAAATAACATCAGAAAGCAAGGCAGCATGGACCATGTCCTGCATTAAATGCAACCACCATGCAGCAGAAGTCTTATCCTAGCTAGGCGCATACAGTCATGGGACTGGTCCTGACAGGAACATAGACCCAGCTATGTACAGATGAACTGATTGATGTTGGGGGAGAGGGATAGAAAGAACAGCTTCTAATATCAGATTTGAATAAGATCTATGGTGTGATGCAGAAATAGGAATTTATAAAACCTGACATGGGCAGCTTTAAGGTTCCTCTGTGCATATGATCGGTGAGGTCAGTGATCACAGAACTCTTGCAAGAACGGAGGAGGGGACACATGGGAGCAGTCTGCATCCCTGCAGGCTAGCCTAGCTCCTGAGACATTTGGTCACAGCATCCGTCCTCCCTCCGACATCCAGGACTTCCGTGTGCTCATTGTGTTTAAGGAAAAACTCTAACCTCAGTGTTCTGGCAGCTGAAGCAGAAAGACTAAAGGCTAGAGGATAGCCTGGGCTACAGGGTGAGAGATACATGGTCTCAAAAATAAAATCATAAAAGAGATCAAAATAAAATCAATTTTAGCATTTTTGTTTAAAGTACTGAATATTTAAATGCTGACTATAAGAATAGGCAGCACTCTTGTCTGAAGCAGTAGTCATCAGATGGCTTCCTGAGAAGCGCCACGCCCTCAGATGCCCCACCCCATCCTGAAACTTCTATGTATACCCTGTGAACAACTCATTTGTATGAGATTCTTTTTTTCTACTTCCTGTGTTGCCAGAATCTTTTGGACATGGGTTCTAGACCGGGAAGGACTAGTCAGTAGAAATGCACTTTTTGCACCCTGAAGCTTGTCTGGGTCTCTCCACCTCTTGGACCTGGAGACCTCCCAAGACTTTGCCCAAGGCTGCTGGAGAGCCTCATCTGGAATCTTCTCTGCTTGGCTGTATACTCACTGATGGCTAATGGGAGCAGGCTGTGGCATGGGAGAAGCGAAGAGGGTTGCTACAGTGTTGCGGAGACTCAAGGCTAGGCAGACTCTACCTAGCTTTGACTGCGACAGGCTGTGGAAGAGCTTGTGCCGCCTGCAGAGGACCGGGTTGTGGCTGGTTACCGTGGACAAAGACTTCGTTCATTCTTATTTCTTGTTCTCACAGCCTGTGAATACAGACTTGCCTGGAATTTTGAAGTGTGTAGATTATTGAGGTAGGGAAGAGAAAATGTGGGTGTTAGAGGGGGGACCACACCCAGGCAGCTGCCTAGGGTACTGGCTCTGTGCAGTATTCTAGAAGTCCCTGGCAGAGCATAGCCTCCAACAGAAATCTCCTCCGCCCTGAGATGGCCCATCTTCTCCGTCCAGGTTGTCTCAGCAGAACTCACCTTCTTGTCTGTCCTCTTCAGCCCGGGTTCATCTTCTAATCTGTCAGGGACCCACCTGTGACTTTAATGTGGGCCTGCCTGAGCTCCACCCTCCTACACCCTGTGGTTATCAGTCCCCCACCCTGATGTTATCATCTGCAGGAAATCAAAACACCATGTGTGTGAGCATAAAATTCTGTCATTTATTTTTGCTGCTGACTTCAGGAAGAGGAGAGAGAGAGAGAAAAAATCACAGCTCTCTTTTCGTTTAAAAAAAAAGGGCACAGTGTTTAATCCTTAGTGACCTAAAGTCGGTTTTACTAACAACCAGGAAATGCCTGACCCTTGGGTCCTCACTGCTGTCATGAACTCTGAAGGTTTTAAAAATGGAAATAAAAAAAAATAAAATAAAGTAATTACCTCTTCATGTGTTAAAAAGTTAAGTTGAATTGCCCGTTGCCATGGAGATGGCTTCCTGTTTACCACACTGGTCTCCCAGCTGTTGAAGACTAGCCACCCAGCCAATGAGAAAACAGCTTTTAGCTTCCCTTATTCCATTAGTGCTTCAAATAGTGAGTCAATGCAACCTGTAATTTACCAGTCGGTAAAAGTTGATAAATTGTGTTTTCATATAGATTAGTGGTTTTTTACATTTAACAAAAGCCATCATATGGAATTACCACTATGGTTTAAAGCATTATTTTATATTTTGTGAAGTAGGGGCATCCCTATGTTTAAATGCCCACCCTGAGCCTTTTAAAATCCCCGTGCTGCATTTCTGGTTCTTCAGACAGCCTCCCGCAATAAGGAACTGTCCCATTTCCTCTTCACTGGTAAAGAAAGCCACACTGTTACCCAATCGTGATATATAATATCCTTAATAACAAAATCAAGATTCTGGCTTTCATTCCCTCTAAGTACCAATCCCGAAAGACCCTAAAACTCTAAAGCACTATTTTATATTTTATATTTTGTGTGTGATAATAAATAGAATTATTTGAAAACTGAGAAGTTTTTATTTTTCCTCCCTGCCTGCATGTAAAAATAATCTCAAACTGCCTCCTGAGTCCTAGGAGATGGGACCACAGGTCTCAGTAACTGAATCGTTTGAAGAAGAAAGGTATGGGGACTTGGTGAAAGTGCCAAGCACCTTGGAATACAGCGTGGAGATAGAGAAGAAAGAGAACTGTGTACTTTCTCTTGACATCTAACCAGGAGGAAGCCAGCTCAAAGCAATTTGGTGGAAAGCTTCAAAAGAACCCTCAAGTTAAAGAGTCAGCGGCTACCCACAGCTCTGGAAGGTTTCTCCTCACCTTGGAAGAAGCTCAAAGCTTCTCTCGTGTAACCTTTCACCTTTCCCACAGTCTCTGCCTGGACCTTTTGGGTCTGATCTTCTTGTCCCTTTCCTGCCATCTCTCTGCCCCTCTCAGAGGCCTTTGTGCAACACCAGTGGCTTTGGAATATAGCTATGCCACTGAAAATGGTGGCATCTTGAGACAGAATATGCTCTGTACTTAAACTTTACCCTAAATGATTTAGGAGTCTGTGGTGATTTTAGCATTGGAACCCTAGCAGTACCAAACTCTGTATTTTCTTGGTTTCTTGGAGGAGGTTTTGAGACTGTTTCTTTGTATAGCCCTGTGCCTTGAACTTAGAGATCCACCTGCCCCCTGAGTGCTGGAGTGCACCACCACAATTCTGCTGCAAGAAGATTCTTATATAAAATGCTGTCATGCTTGTGTATGGCCTAAGTCCATCCTCTTGTACACTTCAAATCAATCTAAGAGCATAATAACCAGCAGATTACAAGCATTGTGAATAGTTGTACGAAATGTTTCAAGAATCGCGACAAGATAAAAGGTCTGAAGGCAGCTCTAGTGGTGTGACACCTTTTCAGTGAGTCTGGAATTTTGTCTCAAAGCCATTCAGTCAGAGGTGGAAAGCACAATACAGCATTCAGGCAAAAGTGAACGCCGTTGAGCAGAATTGCTTGTGCATCCTTGCCGGGGCTGACCTCTGCCCTAGGTCAACTCTATTGATCATACTTGTGCATTTATCAGAAATACTCCCTTCTCCCTCAAGAGACTTCGTATTTGAAACGCAGATATATTTTTTTAAAAAAAAAAATCCACCATTTGAAGTATTGTCAACAGACTCACAGAACTCTGCCACGTACTTTCCAGTTCGTTGTCCAATACCAACACTGCGTGCCAAATGGGAAAGGTTGGCATTTTGGTCGTTATTCATTATGGGAGGAAGGGTTCAGCTTTGCTCGGCAGGAGGTGAAAGTTTGGTTTCTGTCTAAGAGGATGGAGGGGAAAGGTCTAGGGCAGACAGAACCAGGAGGTTGCAGCTACCTCAGGCAAGCAACGACAAAGTGAGTACTGGATTTAAGAGCCCTGCCTTGCTTCCAGTCTCAAGCAGAGATGCCTTGATGCCCCAGTTACTGTCACCACTTCACACAAATGCTTCTACCTCTGCTTGGTTTGATTCTTGGCTTTGGTCAGTGTATTGGGGGACGCCTGTCTTTGAACAGCTTCCATTATCTTCGTCAGCTTGTTACATAAAAAAGGCACGAAAGGTTGTGAACTTCTGCCTCCTGCAAGAGGAGGAAGGAGCTGACGGAGGAGGTGGCACACAGTGTGCTCCTCCTGTCTCACACATGCCGAGCGGCGGTAGGTGCTGTTTGCAGAGACGCCATCTGCCTGCCTCCAGAGAGACGGGTCACACTGCGACGGCAGTGCACGACAGCTCATGTGCTCAGCCTCTAAGCTGAATGGTCAAACACTTCAATTCTGGAGAAAACGAAGAGAAAAATAGGAAAAGATAAATGCATGCAATTTTTTCCCCTTCCTGTGTCTGGGTTTGACATTACTCATCTGTTCTGAGAAACTCTGGGGCAACCATGATGCGTTTGGAATGCTGGATGTTGAGTTTAATCTGACATGCAGAAAGTTTAGGCGCTGTCGTTTTGGGCAGGTTCACTAGGCATGAGATTTTATGCATGGGGAAGGGGAACTATAGGTATGTAAAGTTGGAACCTATTTGAGTGACAGGAGCATGGGGGTGTGGCTGTGCTTGAGCAGGACTGAGTGCAAGGAGGACCACAGCTGTCAGAGCCTGGGCCACCTCACCACTGTCACCATCACCGGCTCCTAACTCTTCCAAAGGTCTTACGCTGGTATTCTGACCCCAGGCAACACCACTGGGAGGCTAGGTTCTGAAACTTTTCAAACTCTCTCCCGGGAACTTTGCTCTGTCAGTAGGCTCTATCTCCTTTTAGGGTCGCCTCTCAGCGCTGTAAACTACAATACTAAGCTGCTTAAAACGGAATACAAAGAGCCAGGCATGGTGGCGCAGGTCTGTAATTCCAGCTGAGGATTGCGAGTCTCAGGCAAGCTTGTGCGACATCACAGGTTTCTCAGCTCAGGCTCTTCGGCAAGATCCTGTCTAAAACAAAATGAGAAAAATCGCTTTATTCAATAGGATTTTACTGTGCAATTAATATCTAAGAATCAAATTACTTTACATTATGTGTTCTCCTCTCAAGCCTTCCAAACACGGTATGTGTTTAGTAGGCGTTCATCTTGGTTTGGCCTTAGTCACATTTCAAGTAGCTGTTATCCACCGGCGGCAGCTGCTGCACACTGGACAGTAACTGCTCGCTCTGACCTCGTCCTGGGTGACCGATGTCTGTCTGCGCTTCCCCTCCTGTGGCTGCCCTGCAGAAATCTCTGGTAACTCACCTACCAATCAGCTCCAAGGCTGATTCTTGTCCGTTTTGCACTTCCTTTCCCAGCTCCGCCTCTAGGGGGCAGCTCCAAAAGGTGTCCCAGGGAGCCCTCTAGTGACTGCTGTCGGAATGACAGGACTTTGCAAAAACAATTCTGGGGGGGGGGAGGGGGGAGGGGGAAGGAAATAAATTGAATTAAACAAATGAGGCATCAAAGTCACATTCCAGGGACATTGAATCCTTGATCACTGGACACTTCTTCCCGTCACTTCTGTAGCAGAATGCAAGCCATGGACTGGCCCCTAAGTTAGCTGTGCTGTAAGGTGGTTTTGCAATAGAGCATCCATCACACCCCTATGTCACTGGCAAAAATCAGCTTTCCAGAAAGCGGCTAAGGCTCCGCTTCCCTTGCTTACTTGCCAAAGCCCTCAGGACCTCGCAGACCTATGTTTGTTTGCCATTAGTCTAATGTAAACCTTTCTTCTTGTAGCTCATAGGCACAGGAGCTGGCCCATTCCAGGACCGGAGGACTGGGTCTATCTGTGGACCTGGGCTTGGAATAACAGTGAGTCAAGGTGGTAAGACTGACTCGATCAGTACACGAAGGTCCCTGGACCAAGGGGAAGGGACCAATCAGGTTCCAGAGAAAGCTTTATGGCAGCTTCTGAGCAAGGACTCTCCTCTGTCTAGACTGCGATTGGCAGAGGTTACGCTACTCTCTCTCCCTTGGGGTACGGTGGGTACATCTGTAGTCAGAAACTCCATTTCTGCTACCAAGGAGAGACTGCGTCTGGCTCCCGATGAGGAACAAAGCCCTCACAGAGGTATGGGAGCATCCTGGGAAACTCTACAGAATCCAGCTGGGACTGCAGTGGGAAGCTGATTCTGCACTTCCGCCTATGTGGTCAGTAAATAAGCCAGGCCGTGGGAAGTCTGGGTAGATCAGCGCGACGTGTAAGATGACTACCTTTTACTTCTCTGCACAATCTGCAGTCACTGGTAACAGATGAGAAATGAAACCTCGTGAAATTATTTTTGTGCAAATGCAACACACAAGCACGTGCGCGCGCGCGCGCGCGCGCACGCGCGCGCGCACACACACACACACACCAGGATGGTGACAATGCCCCATGCCCTTAAGTCAGTATTGATAGGTTGGTTTACATAAACTTGGCAAGCTGAGGTGGGTAGAACAAGGAATCTGCTCACTTCTCTTAGGAAGAGGGACACAGATTCCATCTGACATTAAGTTAGAAACATTGTGTTAAAAAGCAGGATCCCAGAACTTTACAGACTGAGATTTTTCACTCAAAATGAAGGGAAATGACATTACTAGAAAAACACAACTTGGGACCTTGTGTGGGAAGGGTTCTCTGGCCCTGGTGCAGTTGATCTGACTATTTAGTAGTTCATAATCTTATGTGGGACCAGTGGAAAGGGGATGTGGCAAAGCCATGAAACCCACCACACATGCCTGACACATGCCTCACAGCAAGCCAGCCAGCACCTCCCCCTTCTCCCATCTAGTGAAGGAACAGCAGTTTCTTAGACCTGACCTAACAATGTCATGATATGTAGCCCAGGCTAGCCTAGAATCTTGGTCTGCCTGCCTCAGCCATGCAGATGCTGGTGTTGAATGTGTGTCATCCTGGCTCAGGCTTCACTCAGTTCTCATGATCTGCAAGACTCCACCCAGCCCTGGGCTCACTGCCTAGGCTAGGCTGACTGGTCATGGAGCCCCAGGATGCCTTGGGATTGGACAGCACAGGGATTACAAGAGTGTGCCACCAGGCTCGGCTTTTTACATGGGTTCTGAGGATCTGAACTCAGGTCCTCATGACTGCAGGATCCTTACTGACTGAACCATCTCCCCAGCCCTTGTATTTGTCTCATTTACCAAGGACAGGTGGGAGACTGGCAGAGGGAACAAAACAGACAAGTGATCACCCAGACAGGTTCAATTTTAGTCTCTGCCTTACTAGTGTAACCTTTGTTAAGTCATTTACGTGCTTTAGTTGTCAGTTATTTTATGCAGAGAATGTAGTGGCACACATGACACATGGTGCAATAACACACTTGACACCATATAGTAACATACATGACACATGGTGTAGTAACACACATGACACAGCATAGTAACACACATGACACATGGTATAGTAACACACATGACACAGTTTAGTAACATGCATGACACATGGTGTAGTAACACACATGGCACATGATGTAATAACACACAGGATACATAGTGTAGTAACACATGACACATGGTATAGTAACATATGACACACGTGGTACAATAACACACTTGACACATGGTCTAATAACACATATGACACATAACATAGTAACATACACGACACATGGTGTAATAACAAACATGACAATGGGGTAGTAACACATATGACACATAGTGTAATAATACACATGTCACATGGAGCAGCACACATGATACATTTAGTAACACACATGACACATGTGGACTCTGCTTGGTAGATGCTCCCTGAATGCCCACTGTCCTCTTCGACTGCAGAACTGGCTTCTGTCACTCAGAAGCCAATTAAACATTAAAACAGTAGGTTAGAGGGGAACTGCCACACTTTCCTCTATGGCCAAGAACTCAGGAGGCACTGCAGGGAGAGGGGGTGAGCTTAGAGACTCTTTGGATTAAAAAAAGACTACAAATAATTACATATTCTATATGAATACTTTCTAGACCTTATAAAATCTGCATATTACAAAGCTAGTTATTGTTGGTAAGTAGCAAAGAGCCCTCTGCTTCCCACCTGAGCCCCACACCACCTCCAGAGCTATGAAGGTCTCCAATCCAACAACAGGAATAAACAAACAGGCAAAGATAAAAGTAAACACAAAACCTCACTCATACTCAGAGGAGAGGCACCAGGGTTGCTTTGGACAGAGCAAATTGTGTGTGTGTGTATGTGTGTGTGTTTAAAAGGGCCATTGGAGAGAAAAGTGTTTTTTCCCCAAAGGTATTTTTGAAAACACCCATTTATTTGAGAGCATTTTGTTATGTAGACAAGAATGGTTGAGATGTGTTCTGCTTTCCTGGAATAACCTGCAAGCTAAAGAGAAGGGGATAAGCTGACCCAGTGGTATTTGGAGCTAGACAAATGTTACAAATATTTTTCTCCCGATGTTTGGGTTTTCCTAAACCAAAAACATTTGCCCTTCGCTCTTGAGTTTTAACAAGCCGTTTGTATTTATCAGGAACTTATTACACATGTATCTAATATGCTCACACTTCGATCATTACTGTGTGGCATTATAGGTGAGCAAGAACCCTGTATGCATCTTGTATGCTGTCTGTCTCATCATACAAACTGGGATTCTGTCAAAGGGTCAGATTTTCCCCACTGTTGCAGCCTGGATTATAAGGTTATAGACGAGATTTCTGAGAATCTAATTTAATGGGTTAGTACCACAGGATTTCCAATTTCCAGAAAGGATATAAGCTTATTAGTAAATATACCACCAAGGAAAAGAAAGGTAAGGAAGAAAGAAAGCCTCCTAAGATCCCTTATGTCTTGTCCAATATTGATTTTAAATGGTAGTAGATGAGCTATAGCTACAAACCAGAAGATGCGGGTAGATTCTAAATAGTATCTTGGGTTATCACAAATATTGAAAGAAGGGAAAAAAAACAAAATCCTAGCCACCGGAACCATAACGGGTTCTACATCTGAAAGCCCTGTTCCTACAGAGTCTTACGGTAACTTTACAATCACAGTTGTAAGGGAAACGGGATCTAGGCAGGTTGTCACCCCAACATGAAGGTGTTCTAAGTTTTAGGAAGAGCAGTCACCGGAGTAAGGCAGTCTGCAGACTTGACAGGACTTGCCACTGATAGCTGGAGGGGACAGAAACACTAGGAATCCATGACCTTGTCAGCCAGACACGGGAGCTCTCAGCTCCGGAGTAGTCCCGTGTGGCTGTTTCTCCAAGTAAGACACATCCAACAACAACTCCAGCAACCACAACAGAGTGCTCAGACCCACTCCGTGTCCAGTAACAACTCAGCAATCCACAACAGAGCATTCAAGTCGACGGTAACAGCTGCAGGCTCAGACTCAGACCACAGTGAGTTCAAGCACGTAGACTTGTGGAAGGAGTTTTCCTTCTGATGAATGCCTACAACCCAGCAGGATTCTCTTGTGAGCATTTGCTGTGGGTGTGGACAAGCTAGGCACAGAGAGCTGACCAGGAGCCAGGAGGAGTAATGCCCAGATGAACTGAAACACACTTGCCAGAATCTGGATAGGTTCTGACTTTCCGCACAGCTGCCTTTTTTCTGATAGCTGGCTATAGTGTTTAAATGCATGTACCTGAGAAGTAGGGCACACACACACACACACACACGCATGAGCACCCATTCGCACACCATTGTGTCGTCATTTCCTGACCACACCAGAAACCACACGTCAACTCATGGCATCCTGATATGAAATGCCAACATCTGCAAAATCAGTGCTTTAGCATTCCTTGAACTCATGAGGTTGAGAACAGCTCCCCCAGCTGTGCCTACCCAGCTTTCAAACTGATCCCCTGTGTGAGGGAAAGCTAACACTCGCTGAATGCCTCTTCCTTCCAAGGCTAGACGTGTTAATTAGGTCATTTAATCTACCAAAGGCCCTGACTGATGTTTTGAAACCTGCTGTCGTCACTTTCCAAGGTGTTACACAATAAACACGTGAATTATTCTACAGCTTTTCAATGATTAAATGCCATTATACCCAGTGAATATACCGTAATTTCTTCAGTACTCTTGTATTGTAGACCAGGTGTGACTGTTTTAATTCTTTGATGTTGAAGATAATTGCAACAGTAAACTACCTTTTTTATGAGTTTTTTCATCTGTATAATAATAGAATTTTGATACATATGTCACGTTATTTTGCCATAGATGAAATTAATTTCTGCTCCCTGCTGAGATTACACATTTTCTTATAAAAAAAAAACCTATTATCTTCTTTCAGTATGTAATTAAGCCTCTGCTTTATCATCTCTAATCACTAATTACATAATCCTTTTTAAAAGACTTCAGTTTTTATTAATTATGTGCATATACGTATGTCATTTTGGCTTTGTGTATTTACGTGTGTTTATGTACAGGTGTGTGCACATATGTGCAGTTCCCAGGGAGTCTGAAAAAGAGCATCCGATCCTTTGGAGCTGCAGTTACAGGAGGGTGTGGCCCACATGATTTGGATTCTATGAACTAAACTTGGACCCTCTGCAAAGGCAAAAAGGGTTCATAACTGCCTCTCTGCCTCCTAGAAATCTTACTCTGGTCTTAAATTGTCAGGAGTTTCTCTGGTTTACTGGTTCTTTCTGTGCGTTTGCTTCTTTTGGTGCGAGGGAGTCAAACCCAGGACCCTGAGTATGCTAAGCAGCTGCTCTACCTCTGAGCTGCCTCCCAGCCCCATGTCTGTGTTTATAGTTACAAGAACTCAATTCTTAGATTTATCAATTGTGATTTTTTTTTTTTTTAGTTTCAAATGTTCACTTTTTTCCCCCCGCTTTTTGGCTATAATTCCTTTTCAAAGACTTCTTTATGAAAATGTCTAATAACTGGGCATAAACGTTTACATTTTTCTTCTTTCCTTTTCATGTGATAATGTAAGCATTTGAAGTTATGATTACGCCCCGAGTACTGTTGTGATTACATCCTATCGAATTTACTAGATGATAGTTTCCTTTTCAGAAAGACTGCGATGGCAGATTGATTGTCTGTTTGAGTAGACAATCATGAGTCTCGAGAGTAGTTTTAATGCCGAAGCAGAGGGAGGTTTTGCTTTGTTTTTAACCTTTATCACTAATTTCTGGTATTGCCTTATGATGGTCTGGGAACTGGGCCTGCCCACCTCATTTGATCTCTTGGGAAGTTACTAACTCAGGTATCCATTTCCAACCCATTGTTATTGATTAACCAATGCAATACTTAGAAAAAATTCTGACTCTGAGGAAATCACAATAGCACAAAGGCCAAAACCAGAACTTATGCTTGGAGACTAGAGGATCCTAGAAACTTGCACAGAGGCGTGGCTTCCTCATCTTGACAGTGATGCTCCCACACACTTCCAGGAAACGGTAAGGCTGTACAGAGCCCATCATTTTCAACACAGGATCAATAGATGTGATATATGGATTCTTAAAAACAAGACATCTTTTCAGAAAGATCAATATATTGCTGTTAACTTGAGCTAACTGGTCATAACTAAATCACTTATTTATTTTTTGCCAACATATGTCATGGCATTGTCAAAGATAATAGAAAGCATTAGTGACAATCTTTCACCAAATGATGAAGTGTAGTGCTCCGTGTTCCTGTGATTTTCCATTCTTCATAGTTGTAGACAGTTTAGCAGTCAGACAGAACTTCAGGGCCAGCAACAATACAGCATTGGTTCCATAACTTTAACTAGGGGTTTCTCAAGGCTGGGACACAACTCAGAGGTAAGAACTTGCCAGCAGGTGAGAAGGCGAGGGTTTGACTCCCAACCCCTTTCCAAATTTCTAAAATAATAAGAACTAGGACCTAAATCAAATTTTCCAAGTTTGAATGTGCATAGAAATCACCTAAGACTTTGGGGGAGGGGCAGGTTGCTAGAGGTTGAACATGATTTAAAAAACTATTTTACAGATAAAAACCACACTCAGCCACACTGTGGCTGGCCAGTCAACAAGACACGGATTGAATGATGACAGAGAGAGACTTCTTCACCACAGAGGACACTGTATTCTCTCTTGTTCTCTCATCTCTGTGCCTCCTGACCCCAGCAACATACACCGTTCTCTGTCCCATGCAATATAACCAGACCCTGTCTTGAGATCAGTGTGTATGCTTACACACACACACACAGGCACACACATACACGTGCACATACATGCGCGCGCGTGCGTGCGCACACACACACATACATGTGCACACATGTACACACACACACACACACACACGCACACACACACAACACACACACACACGCACATGCACATACACAACACATACATTCTTGTACACACACGCGCACACATGCACATGCACATTCGCACACACACACACACACACACACACACATACACACACACGAGTCCATTTAGTGTTGCTTGCGTGTGTATTTTTATGGATGGCACTTGGGATTGGATAACCTCTCAGGGCTCTCCGTCCCTGAAGAAGATTGACTTGTCCCTTTCTCAGCAGCCGTTATTGCCTGTAGCACTTCATCTAGGGGTAGGGCCTGGTGAGATTTCTCTCAGCACATTGCTTTAGGTTCCTGCCTGTAACTATGCACATCATAGATAGATCTCAGGAGCAGGAGGCAGCTGGCACACATCCTGGAGGAGCTTTTATCTTTTGCCTTCTTCGCATCCACCCATTACAGGCAGGTTAATGACAGACAAAACACCATGTGTTCCTAGTGTCCTGAAGGACTTAGTCTGCCCAGTGACTGGGTCAGTGCCGCTGACAGAGCCAGGAAGGCTCAAAGATCCTGGCTGCTCTCTGACTTTGCCGTTGGGCTCCCATATACAGTGTGTGTGTGTGTGTGTGTGTGTGTGTGTGTGTGTGTGTGTGTGTGCATGCGTGTGAAAAGTCTCTTCAATTTTTAAAAATATACTGTGCTCACTCTCCTGTTACATGATTGTAACCAAATGCTTGAAACTTTCAATCTCTTTTTCTCTCTTCCAAAGACTGTTAAATTCTCTTCCAGCTGGAAGGCACCCACACATCAACAGTTTTTATTTTATCTTTTCCCCCATGTCTTCTTTATATTTAATGCTTTTGATTTATTTTTTATTACACTGGTAATATTTTGGTTTTAGTTTTGCTCACATGTTCATTCTTTTTGCTTTTTTTTTGCGATAATTTGATGATTCAGTTAGGAGTTGCATCAAGATTTAATAGTCAAATGACTTTAACAATAAATCTAGTGGTAATTTAATCTCCAGATACCATTTTGTCTGCAGCTATGACCAATTAATAAAGTCCTACTTTACTGCTTGGCAAAATAAAAACAAAAAGAAACACTTTGATTATTTCCCTAAGAGTCAACAATCTAAAAATCTTTTTTAAAAAACTGTTTTTGTTTTGTTTTGTTTTGTTTTGTTTGAGAGGGATATTACATGTACTGAGATTATAAGTGTAAGCCAAAATACTTGGCTACTAATTTTTTAAATTAGTCTGCACAGTCTAAAAACCAAAATTCCTTATCTGTTTGCCATTCTGAAACTATTCTCAAATCCTTTAAAAATTCCATCTGCCCTAGCTGAAGCCTTGAGACTCAGACACATGTTTGAAAACAGGTCTCTATCCATATTTATTTTTCAAAGTTGTGATTTATTGCTTCTTTATGTGAATTTAGACTAAAGTCACCCACTTATCAATAAATGTAACTTTCTCCTGTAACAAAGTCCAAGACCTCAGTAGGACCCCAGACCTTAGCACAACTGACTCCATGATGGTAGTACCATTCAGGCTGTAAAACTCAGTACATAGTGCCACCTGCCAAAACTGAAACAATGGTCTAATCCATCAAAGTCCATATGGTTATGGGAAAGTTTCTAAATGTAGTAACCTTAACTTTTAGGCTACTTAACTTTTAGGTTCTTTAGTCTCACTTCTGACTAACTGTTCATGTTAATTGAAGTATGTCAACCCAGAACATGGTTTTTATGCTTAAAAACTCATTCTGAGAAAGGCTCAGTGCTACAATGGGATCCCAAACACCCAATGTATTTATCCAATCAAGACTTTGTATTGGATTAAATCCATGTCCCAGCAGTGTTCTCTGGTGAATACCTAACAACTGTTCCATTAGGTGATTGGTATGTCACACTAACATTGATTGAGCAAGATACTTTGCTGTCATTTGCTGGAGACTTATTAAAATAAATGTGCAACATTTAGGATGGGAGCAGTTTCCTTCAGTCACACCCTGAGCACGTCTAAAGCTGAGCAAAACAAGCGCACTCTTGTTGACGACATTATTTTTAGAGATGGAAAGAACGTTGGCGGTTAAGGATGGTGGGTTAAATGGCATTTCATGTTCCTGAAACCTCACTAACACTAAAGTACAAAACCTTAAAGACATTCACCCATTAGAACAATGAGGAGGAGAGAAGGAATTGGTAATAAAATTGTGTGAGGTAGAAAACAAGAGAGTGGATGATAAGTGGTACTGCAGGGTTTGAACACCTGAGTGATACTTCCAGTGGGGAAAGCCTTGGGTAACTCCCTTAAAATGTGGAACAGTGAGTCCCAACCTCCCTAACACTGTGACCCTTTAATACAGCTCCTCACATTGTGGTGACACCCCCCCCCACCCCGCCCCAAGCACGAAATTATTTTCTCTGATACTTCATAAGTGTGATTTTGCTACTGTTATGAATCATAGTATAAATATCTGTGTTTTCCAATGTCTTAGTGACTCCTATAAAAGGGTCATCCAATACCCAAAGAGGTCATGACCTAGAGGTTGAGAACCACTGGTGCAAAGACTGGCTACATGGGAACACCGCGGATAGTTTTCAATTGTCTGTATTAATCTCAGCTTCCCCCACACAGCTCCTACTCCACGAAGCCTGAGCCTAGCAGTCCCTTGCCTTGGTTGAAGTCTGAAGGGCTGTTTGAAGGACCATGTAGATTCTGAAGTGGAAGAAACTGAAAATGGTCAAGGAGGGCAACATGTGGTGAAAATAAATAAACCCTCACACCTCCACTCTGACGCAGCTCCCCGGCACTGGTGCCCAGGCCAGCCCTGAGCCAATGTGACGTCACTTGGAATATGAGCATCGAGACAGCATGATGTACAAGGATACTGACATTATGGGTTCCCAGATTGTGCGTTCCAAATACGAGTCACATATAGAGCTGTCTTTAACTTTTAAGAGTCTCTTTATTTAAAATTAAGAAGGTAACTAAGACCAAAAGACACGAGGAACTTCTCAGATGTGAAAAACAGGGATGAGTGCTCACAGGCAGCAAAAGTCAAGATGGGGGAAAAAGAATCTGTGTGGAGAGTGGGGGAAGATCATTTTCAGTGTTACCGGAGGGGTTAGACAGAGAAACCCTGTCTCGAAAAAACAAACAAAAAAACAAAACAAAAACCAAAAAAAAAAAAAAGTGAATATACCTTCAGAAATGGGAAGTGGGGAGGCAGTTGTTTTGTTTCTTATTTCTTTTAATTACTAATATTACCCGGCCTGGAACAACAATCTGAATATACAAATGGTAAAATTATGATTTTTAATATTTCAGCAAAACTAAAAATCTAGTATATAAATAGAATTATTAAAAAAAAAAAACAAAAACAAAAAAAAAACTCTTAGCCAGGCGGTGGTGGCACACGCCTGTAATCCCAGCACTCTGGGAGGCAGAGGCAGGCGGATTTCTGAGTTCGAGGCCAGCCTGGTCTACAGAGGGAGTTCCAGGACAGCCAGGACTATACAGAGAAACCCTGTCTCGGTAAAGCCAAATCCAACCCCCCCCCCAAAAAAAAAAAACCTCTTATCAAGGGGAGACAAATTAGAAGGTATCAAGGAAAGGAAGACGACTAGACAAGAGAGAGTAGACAGCCCCAACCCTGGTCTCACAGTTATACTGGGGTTGGGGGGAGCCATGATAATGAAGCATGGGGGTGGGGGCGGGGACACTGAACTGCGGGGAGGAGGCAGCCCCTCCTGCTCAGAACGCAGCCTCCAGAAACTCAGGATGAAGTAATTCTGTAGTGAGTTTGGAACAATAAAAGCAGACACCACTTAAAGAAAGCTTGGGTTTGAAGAAGAACGTGGGGAGGGGGGGGGTGTGAGGAGGGGCGGGGCGGGTTGGGGAAGCGCCCGAGTCACCTGCACCTGCCCAGGGAAGTCAGTGCGGCTTCCCTGCCTGCTTCCCCTCCCGCCCCCTCCCCCTCCCCCCCCTCCCCCCCCCCCCCCCCCCCCCCCCCCGCAGGCCAGAGCTCGCCTTCCATCATGCACTTGGTGATGCCTGCTGACTTTCCTCATCGGATAATCAGCCATGGAGCTATTCTACCAGCGTGGGAAAATCCACTTTCCCTCAGCTTCAGCAGTCAAGGTTAGCATTTCAAAAGTCTATTGAGAAAGCCCGTTTAAAAGAACAAAACAAACTTGCAAATACATACATATATATATATATATATATATATATATATATATATATATATATATATAAAACCATTTTCCAAAGTTCATTCTACATCTCTGGCCACAGATGGGTGTGTCTTAATGGACGCCCTTGTATTAGTGCCAGCTTCAGTTTCCGTTCCCAGCTTCGACTTTATCTCATTTTAGTAAAGGTCACACATCTGATAGGAGAAGAAGAAGGAATTGTAGAATTATATATACAATGGGAAGTAAGTTTCCAGAAACAAAATTGGAATGAAAAAGAGGATAAATACATAAATTTTAACGAAGATTTGATTTGTTTAGACAAATGTCAGTGAATTATCATTCTGGCTTTTTTTTTTTTTAATTCTTCTCTTAAACTTTAAAAATTCCTTCCCTTTTCATTGCTTTCCTCAACTGTAGTAAGAAGTGTGTGTGCTCTCCACCACCACCCCCTCGCCCCACTTATCTGCGAGAGTCTTCCTGGCCTTCACTTGAGGCGTCTGTGCCTCAGAAAGCCAAATGCAGGTTTGAAACACCACAGGTCACCTCTAGCTGACAAAGAAATGTTAATCAGGAAGTGTGCCCTTTTCAGGGACACCCTGCTAAGCATTCTCTTTCCAATGACGCCTCTAGCCTCCTTTTTCTAAGACAGAATCTGTGTCTCCTTATAGCCGCTGGGGCTGTGACCTTCCTTATATCAGGAAAGAAGCTGAGTAATTCTCTGAGTTGACCATGAGAATAGTATCTGTTTGGATTAATGATAGAGACCAAGGCCTGTCCTTCCCACTCCCTGACAACTGTTTTTCCAGAAATAGACCCAATAGAATTTGTACCGAATGTAAGAAGTACTATGTGTTTGTGTTGGCAAATGCCATTGGATGGGGACTTCTGATAGAATCCCAGGGACAATATCATTATTTTTTGCCACTTGTTATTGTTATAATTTATGTGTGTTATTTAGATCAGTATGGAAACATTTTGTGTAAGCCTTGTTTTTTTAAAAAAATTATATAAAAATGAGTCTAGAGAATGAACTGGGGAGCTGGGGCACAGGTTTGTGGAAGAAGGTTTGCCTAGCATGTTCAGCTCCCAGAGTGACCAAACACGGGCAGAAATGCCTGAACTAGCATTTCTCTTTTCCCGTCCAAAAGTACACAGTTAAACAGGTAATCAAAGCATCTGTGCATTTCTTTGGGCAGTGCTGACTGATGAACATTAAAACTCCTAGTCTATGACCACTAATAGATTTCTGCATTGATTATTGACCTTTACATTTTTTTCATCAGTGTGTTTTACTCTTAAGTACATGAGCATAATTTTGCCCAGATGTGAAATCTAAATTAGTCAGATTTAAGAACAGCAGTGAGGCTACTCAGGGTGTTCAGAGAGGACATGGAGGTGGTTAATCCATGAGTGTAAAGTCAGTTCTGCAAGCTAGGGAACCCTGAGAGACCAACAGGACTGCACCACCCCAGCAGCATGCTAGACACACATTCCTAAAAGAGGAGACAGCAGGTCAAGAAGACTTTGCCACGGTATAATAAAATAAAGAGAAAAAAATCTCCCAAGTCAGAGATTCCATGAAAGTGATTCATGACCCTCTTATTAGTAATGTGAATTCCACATTTCCAAAGTAAAGCAGAAGCACCTTTGGCCTCACGGTGAGGTCATTATAAAACTCAATAATGACTTGACGAAATGTCTGGAGGCCTGGTAATGTCCTTCTGTTTCTGGTATGACCTGTGTAATGTGGTCTCAAGGTCTTCATGAGTAGCCACTGGTCAGCACTGGGGCCTGAATCATCATCTACCAAGCCTTGGAGAGCTGCTCCTGAAGATTGTAAACTCAGAGAAAGAAGCAGGGAAAAGTAAATGTAAATACATTAAAAATGAAAACCAAAAACCAAACCAAAACAAAACAAAAAGCAAGGGTCTGAAGACCAGGGCTCAATCAACCGATCTACAATATGTAGCGGTTTGGGATGACAGTATGTCAGATCGGCCTTCTCTGCAGGTGGATTACCAAGTGAAGTTCTATTTTTTCCACTGAGCAGCAGCACAGAGCCGTCTTCACTACAATCAATTGAATTAGACTAGGTGATCACCTTTCAGAAACCTAGAACAACCAAGGTCATTATCAGCAGGGCCAGAGGATCCAAAATCTCTACCCACTGAGTAAATGCAGACTGGGATTAGCAGTGGATGCAACATATGCCCATTTTCCCTCACTCTGGCGTGTCCATTAACCCAGCACTGTGAGGAGTCTTTGATCTGGCCATTTTTCTCTGCTTCAGTGGTTTCTTAACATGATTAGTTTTTGATACATGGTTCTATGCCTTCATATGTCATCTTGGATGCAGAAGTTCTCATCTATGTTCTTAACTGACTTTATGATCACTTTTATTCTAGGAAAAAGGAAGACAGACCTAGAGGGCTGACATTTAGTAAGGATGCCAAGTTATTAGTGCTGTTGCTTTTGAACTGACTTGGAAGAACCTATTTAACAAGGGGGAAATATGCCTCCTCTGCAGCAAGGACATCATCTGATGATAATAGGTTTGAAAAATGATCAAGTGGGTAATTAGTATTAAATGTGTTTAGTTTCACACCACAGGATACAAGCCCAGGAAAGGGCAGGCATCGCAGGCTTTCCGCTTGGGCATACGCCTGTTGCAGAGTTTCTTAGAAGAAAATGTCTTTTTAAAATTGTGTTAGACAGATTAACCCTTAGTTATTCGCTAGCCGGAGGCAGCGCATTTGAAACTTAAAGTCTGTCTCTAATCACCACACTGTACGCAGCTCTGTTCTGTAGCTTTAGGCAAGTCATTTGACCTCTTAGTAGTTGACATTTCCTCCTCTTCATAATGCTTGCAGTAGTGGCAGTATTCATGAAAAATCATCACAAACGACTTGGGAAGTACTGATGTGATGATATATTTCTTCCATGGGATCCATTACTGACTTTGCTGCCTTGAAAATAATAGGCAATTCAATAAATACTCATCACATTGATGGACGAGTGGATCAATGGCAGGATTGATAAGTGAGCAGGGAAATAAACCATCTAAATATTGTTTGTGATGTTTTCTCACACAGGCAATCCTAGAATATTTTATGGTGTGTGCGTGTCTGTGTGTATGCTTAAAATATTGTCCAGTCATCCCAGCGCAGTGCCAGTGGGGTCAGTCTTCCCTCTCCACCCATGCGTGTCAATGTGCTCCTATGTCTTTCTCTGTCCGTTTTCTTTCTGCAGGCATCTTCTGCCCTTTAATCTCTCACTTCCTAGATAATCTCACCTACTCCTCCTCAGTCATTTTGGCGCCAATCCAGATTGTCCACGACTGGTCTGCAGAGGTGAGACAGATCCAAACACAGACCACTCACACAGAGACCCCAGAGAAATAAGGTCAGTGCTCAACTGTGGTGTCCCTATCAGTCTGCCATTTCATATTAAGCATGTTACCAAGGACTGACTCCGAGGGGAAAAGGACATAAAGCATTCACAACCTGTGGGGACGTTCCAAAACAGATGAGCCTGTGGGCAGGTTTTGGGAGAGGAAGGTTCCTTGGCTACAGAAGGTCAGACAGCGATCAGCTGTGTGACATAGCTTGTCAGGGAGGTGACAAGTTCATGGTCAGCTTGAGGAACTTAGTGAGACACTATCTCAAAATAATAAAATAACTAGTCCTTGGGATAAAATTCAATGGTATAATGATCATTCAGCACACAGTACAATATAGGTTCAGTCCTCAGTACTAAAAGAGGGTTGGGGAGAAGGTTTATCAACAATTCTGTGGGCTTATGGCAGAGTATAATGACAGCTTTGAATTAATATATACTCCATACTATCTCTCATGAACTTCATGACCAAATGAAAATACTTTTTTAATCAAGTATTAATTACCATGTGTATTTCAGCTATAGGAACTTTTAATGTTTTTACACATAGAAATGACATATATTCATCATGACTTAAACATTGTATGATATATGAAAGTGTTGCATAACATGTAGCATTTAATAATCATGTATAATATTGTATGTTGAAAGAAATAGAGGGCATGGATCATGCTGCTTCATCTCTGAAGTGTCCCTTGGTTCTCCCCCTCAGTCCCTTTGCCACATCAATGCTGTGTCTCCAGATAGATTACAGAAGTAATCGTGGGTGATCCCTGCCCAATCCCATTTCTACCAGACACACACTCAATCTCATTAATTTGAGTTCTTCATGGTGGACAGGACATCTATGGATAGAAGAGTTAAATGCATTCTTGGATCTTCTTCACATTGCTGGATTTTGGTTCCCTCTTCACCATCTCACCGCTTTCCGGCCATGGTGGCTGGAGTTTTACACTGCATCATTTCAAGATCAAGAAGGAAAAAAAAACTCACCTGCCATCCACACTTTCCATCTCAGCCCCTGAAGCAAACCTGATTGGTCCTACTGTGTATGCATCCTCAACTGCGAACAGGTCAGTGCATCTGAGAATGATGAACGCCCCAGCCAGGCCCGCCTGTGGCTGAAAAGATGGGGTTAGGAGAGCATCACCACTCAGCAGTGCTTTAAGACAGAAAAATCTCTGAAAGCCAAAGATGTGGCCGTAGGAGAAACTAGCAAGTTATGACAGTAGGAGACTAGAGCACCCAGCTGTGCACGAATACAGCTGTTTGTTCTTCTTCCTTCCTGCTACTGCTTGCTCATCGCCAGCCGATAACACTGCACATCTGCTCATGGGTTTTTACTTGTAAAAGATAACTATAGTTCTAATCATCTCTTGTATGTTACATACGTTTCTAGTTTAAGAATCATAGCATCCTTTTTTCTGCAATTTTAAGTAAGCAAGGTGGTTTTTTTTTCTTAATGTCAGCAAATATTTTGATAAGAGGCAAAGGTTGTACTGTTTTGGGTTTTTTGGGGGGGTGGTTGTTGTTTTAATATGTCTTCTGGCATGTGTTCCTACTTCAGGGTGTTTCTTATGAAACATTTTTATTCAAACCCATGCATTTGGATAGTGCCTAGAACAAAGCATTGACCAATGCATTCACTCAGCCAAGAGGACTTTTATTATTTATTGCTAATATTAAATACAAGAACAACTGATATGCCTTGGGTCTTGAATTGGTGATTCAGCCATTGCAGAAAACACTACCTGCCTTCTCAGCACTCACAGCTTGCTGTATGTTTTATTCCAAAATGTAGCCACAAGAAACAAGTGTGTATGTGTGTGTGTATGTTTGTGTATGCATGTGTATGTCTGTATGTGTGTATGTCTCTGTGTGTGTTTTTGTATGTGTATGTCTGTGTGTGTGTGTGTCTCTGTGTGTGTGTCTGTATGTGTGTATGTCTTTGTGTATGTCTCTGTGGGTGTCTGTGTGTGTGTGTGTGTGTGTGTGTCTGTATGTGTGTATGTCTCTGTGTGTGTCTAGGTGGGTATCTGTGTATCTATGTGTGTCTGTGAGTGTCTCTGGGTGTCTCTGTGTGTGTGTCTGTGTGCGTGTCTGTATGTGTGTATGTCTCTGTGTATGTCTCTCTGTATGAATATCTGTGTATGTCTGTGAGTGTCTCTGGATGTCTGTGTGTATGTTACACTTGTATGTCATATATGCAGTGTGCTACCCGTGACCTACAGTGTGCTACACATGTATGGAGGCGGGCAGCTGGCCCTGAGTGCTCTGTGTTCTTCAGCTTTCCACTTTTCTCCAGCAGCTGAAGAGATGGCTCAGTGGTTGGTTACCAGCACAGTTCTTGCAGGTTACCTGGATTCTCTTCGCAGCACCCACAGAGTGGCTCATTGCTATCTGTAGCTCCACTTGCAGGGTTTACAATGTCCTCTCCTGGCAATGCACACACATGTGGCATATACACACACAAAAGCAAAACATTCACAGGCCCACACAGGCACAGAGCACCTTTTACCCCCAAGAGGAGACATTCACAGGCTGCAGGCAATGACCTGTGGCCATATCATTTTCAGGGCCTGCTGAGCCTGCAGAGAGGATTAGCCTCCTGGAAGGTCTAGTGGGTGTGTAAGCGTTTGTGAGACTGAGCTCGGGAGGGAGAGCTCCGTCCCTGAGAACTGCATGTTCAATGCCTAGAGGCAACAGAATGGTGAAATGAAGGAACTGAAGGAAGTTCCTGTTTGGCTGAACCTCAGAGCACAGAGGACAGAAATGGGGACAGGCTGGAGAGGAGACTAGAGGCCGAATTGTGAACAAGCCACATGAAGGGATTTGAGATTCTCCTTGGGCCATGGGAAGTCACTGGATGTTGTAAGAAGAGAGATAGAATCAGATGTTTGATGGAAGTAATCTGGCTTGCATACGGAAAGTAGATTGGGAAAGACCCAGGGTGGAGAGAGGCCAGGGAGGAAGCCATTCCTGCAGCTGGGGAGCGAGAGTAAAAGGTCAGGCTCAAACCAGAAGGAACCTGTGTGTTTAAGGTAAGTCTGACAGAGCATGCAGAGACTGGATGTGGAAAGAGAAGACTAAGATAGGTACCAGGACCCACACGAGGGCTCCCGATTATCACGGGTTGGGCTTCATTCAAATGCATATGCAAAATTCCATTCTCAAAATACCTCAGATGGTGACCTTATTTTGAAATGGGGTTTTTTACAAGGGCTATCAGGTGAAAACGACGTGGCCCTTATTATCTTTAATGTGCATTACCATCTGGGTGCCCATTTATCTGAACACTTTCTCTCCAGCTGTTGGTGTTGTTGGAGGAGGGTGTGAGGCCTTTGGGACGTTGGGCTAACGTAGGACTCTGGGACACTAGGACCAGGCCTCGGGCTAAAGTTCAGCCCGGCTCGCAGACTTGCCTTTGCTTCAGAGTCATGCACAAGGGACAAGCTCCTACTGCCTTGGGGGACTGTATCACTTTGTCTTTCTGAGGGGGTGAGGGTGGGGTGGGGTGCGCTATCATCCTCGAAAACATGAGCTAAGTAATTGTTCTTCCCTTAAGTTATTTCCACCACAATAATGAGAAGCATCACTAACATGTGGCCATTTGTCCACCATGACTCATGTCTTGATATAAAGGAAGACTCTGGGCATGAGAGGAGCCTATGCAAAGGAGGAAAAGATGAAGTAATACCCTACACACTAGAGAACACAAAGCAAACTATAGAAAAAAAAATCTAGAACAAGAAACTGCTCCAGCCTTCTGAAGGCATCGATTCGGCTGAGTCCTGAACCTCCTCTGCCTTGTGACTCTGAGGACTTCAAGGCTGTCCATTTTTATTGCTGGAATCCTTCCATCAGTGGACTTTCTTTCTAGCATCCTTCTGAGACTGGCCTGACTCACTGGCTACTGCCATCTTCTGAACTGGCATAAGTGGAAATGCCTCTTTATATCACGTAGGACCTCAGTGCTTAGAACGGAAAGTGACCAAGTGCTTACTGAATGAACACGTAAACGGCCCAGCCCTTAGATACCGGAAATTTATATTGGCATAGGAGATTTATCTTAAAGAATATTTGGACTAGTGGTTCCCAGGGAAAAAAATGTTAGATGCTAGATGTTTTGTTTTTTAAAAAAAATCATATAAAGGAATGGTTGGAGGGAGGGCTCAGTGGTTAAAAGCACCAGTTATTTTTCCAGAGACCGGAGGTACAGTTTCCAGCACCTACATGCAGGCTAACAACATCTGTCACTCAAATTCCAGGGGACCTGATGCTCTCTCCTGGCCTTCTTCAGTACTGAATGCACATGATGCACAAATATACATGAGGAAACACACATACACACACACACAAAGGATTTATAAACTTATATTTTTATAAAGGAAACAAAGATTACAGTTTGGAAAACACCCAGAGCAGCAATATTTTACCAATACATCAGATAATTCTCCAGCTCTCAAACTGACTTGATTAAAGCCACAACAAACCTCCATCAGATTGGACCCAAGCCACCGGGGCAGACTGGAGGTGGAGGCTGGTGCCTGTGATGTCACAATTGTGTTACCCTCTGAAAACTTCAAACCCAGGCACTAAAAGAACAATAGCAAAAGCCTTAATCATTCATCTAACTCCACATGGGTGTATCCTACTGCAAAAACACAATAGGAACAAGCAAGACATCTTGTCTCCTGCAAAATTACTAACCTCATAGTAATGACCCCGACCAAGATGACTTAGACAAAACTTGAGATGCAAGAATTGAAAAGACTGATTATAAAGTATAAAAAGAACAACACAAAACAGAGCCCAAATGTTTTCCAAAGGACAGATGAATGAAGGCATTCCATGATATGAAAATACAATTTAATATGTACAAAGAAAAACTGGGGAATATCCAAGCTTATGCTCTGCTCTCTGGTCAGTTGTGAATTTCTTTGTTAATCTCCACCCACTGCACAAAGAAACTTCTCTGCTGAGGTTCTAGAGCTGCAGTAATCTGTGTACATAGGGATAGGGATTAGAAGGCGGCTTCTTACTGTGTCCAAAGTGTGGCGTAAGCATCCACTGGGGTAAGCATCTATAACGGGACATCCACATCACACTCTCTACCCCACACTGCTCAGGGACAATCTCAGAATTGGTGGCAGCAAGTCTGTGAGAGCTAGCCAGACAGGAACGGACAGGAAAACAATGCCTTCTGAGACAGCAGGATCCGTTGCACTCACGCGATCGACGAAGCTACAGTGGCTGTCCAGATCTGCACACGATCAAGCAGTTGAGAATTAAGTATGGAGAGAAGGAGATCGGCGAGCCTCACCCGTAGCTGTGAGCCATGGACGACTGACGGCTTCAGGGGGAGGGAGAGGCAGCTTGCTTTTGGTGTGTGGTCCCTGGTAGGTCAACCATACTCCAGTGGGGGCCCCTCCCCACCATCAGTATATGAGTAGCTGTGGACAGCATAAGGTTGAATCTGTGTACGTGTGTGTATGTATCAAAGGTGCAAGAGGTGAGGATCTGTGAGGACTTCAGGGAAGGAGCAGAAGGTGAAGATGATCAAAATATATTGGATACATGTATGAAACTGTCAAAATAGTTAATAAAATATTATATGTTCATATATTTCCTTTTATTGAAAACAGATTTTTCCCTTATAGAATATCTTCTGAGTGCATTTTCCTTTCCTCCACTTCTCCCACTTCTTCCTCACTTATCCACTCATCCAAATCCACCCCTTTTCTATGTCTCACTAGAAAACCAGCAGGCTTGTATAGGAATATAATATATGATATGTGATATGTGATGTGTGATATATGATATATGACATGATATGATATGATATAAGAAAAAATAACACATTGGAATAGGAAAAAAAGCAAAGAGAAAAGAGCCCTAGAGAAAGCATGAGAAACAGAGACCTATTTTGTTTATATACTCAGGAATCCTATAAAAATAGTAAACTAGAAGATATAATATATATGCAAAGAACCTATAGGGTGAAAAGAAAAAAGAAACTAAATATACATACATAACCCCCCACACACAAATGTGTGTGTATATACATATGTGTGTGTATATATATATATACATATATTTATATAATTTACAATAATAAGACATTATGAGGCAAGGACCCTCCAAAGACAGCACTGAGTTGGTGTTCTGTTGGCCCTCTGCTACTTACGGGGCTTCATCCCATTCTGTAGAGTAGCCTGCCCAGTGAGACTCCCTTGGAGGAAATTAAATGCATGTACAAGTGGTTATCAATTGGAAATTGCGTCTGGGTTCGGAATGGGGACATGGGTCCCCTCCTTTCAGCCCTAAGAGAGAAAGGCACAGCCCTGGTGCTCTTGCGCCTTGGTCTCTGTGAGGTCACATGAGCTTCGCTCAGTAGACTCGGAGGGCCTTGCTGCTGTCCTCCGTCCTTCTGGCTCCTATCTCCTCTCCACCTCCTCTTCTGTGGGTTCTCTGAACTCTGAGAGGAGGGATTTGATGGAGACGTCCTGCTTAATGCTGGTGTGCGAAGCTAGCATGCTCCCAGCATGATGTCTGACTGTGGGTCTCTGTGTTTATTCCCTCATGCAGCATCAGGAAGCCCCTCTGATGGTGGCTGAGCAAGGCGCTGATCTGCTTCCTTGGCCTGAGTCAATACTATATTTTAAAAACAGGTAAAGAGACAACCATGTGGTTGAATTGTTCTTAGAGGGTCATTGATTTGAAACAAATGCAATTAAAAAAATACAGGAAAATCTCTCAACTGAAGAATGAAGGTTTAAAAGAAATAGACACACACACACACACAATCAAATAAGTTTTACTGTTTTCTGCTTGGTTTTAGAAACAGAGTCTTACTATGAAGCCCAGGCTGTCTTTGAACTCGCAGTCTTCCTGCCTGGGCCTTCTGACTCTTGAGATTACAAGTATGTGATACCATATTTGGCAAAAAATAATCATAAAAAATGCTTTGAAAAACTCACATTAAGTCTCATCGATTGGAAATTTTGGGACAATAAATATGGAAAATATGTTAACAGCTTCTAAAGATTCTTATGCAATATTTTAGTACAACCAAGGTCTAAATCACGGGGGAAGAGAAAGATTTTTAAAATCTCACACAAAGCCAGACAGTAAATCAAGTGTAAAGGTAGCATAAATATGTTCTCAAATGAATCAGGATTTTTTAAAAAAAAAATGTAGTAATAGAATTAGCTGGAAACAATAGAGCAGGCACGAAATGTTTCCCTCAGCCCTGTTCCGCCCTGCCCACATCCTTTCCCTCCCGGGCTGGGTTGCCTCTCCTCTTCAATACCCAAGGCTTGGATGGCACAGAACGAGACTGTGCCAGAGGCTCTCCACGGAGCGCCCAGCCCAGAGAGGGAAAGAGGAAAAGACACTTTTAACAAGGTGATTTGAAACAGCTAGGGCCCATTTACTGACTCCATTCCAAGGTACTGTGGTTTCCAGTTATGACTTGCAGATGGGCACATTTTTACTTTATTTGGTCAGGAAATTTGAAATAATTCCATGCCACATTTCATGGGATGTTGTTGTTATTGTTGTTGTTGTTGATGATGATGATGGATGATGAGTCACAGATTTCCCCAAAAGAAGAAAATAAAGGCAAATTATCTTCAAGGTGAGTCCAGAGCCTCTGACGGAAACACAGGTGTCGGAGCCAGACTGACAGGTTTGTTTCATTTCCCACATAACAACACTATTTTCAGAAAGCGGACACAGCCTCCTCTGGATAGATATCTGTTCTCAACAGAGGCACACATTAGCAATGCTGTGTGATAACCAGAAGGACTCTTTCTCACTAGGCTAAAGTTACCTCCTGCTAGAATATATAAGCCCCATGTGAAGACAAAACCAGGCTGGAATTTTTTGCAATTAAAATTGTATTTCTTTAGCTCGAGACTTCGTTCCTTGTTCAGATGCAATTACTCCAGGAAATTGGAATACATGAAGCCGTGAGGAGGAGCCGCATGAGGTCTTGCTGTGACCAGATTTTAGAGCCTTTGAAAAGGCAAGGTGCTCTAGGTGACCGGTAACGGCAGAGCAGGGGCCCAGCAGCACAGAGAGGCCCACAGCCTCTGCACTGTGGCAGGGTCTCCGCGGTCACAGCTGGCCTCGGAGGAATCTGGAGGTTTATCCATTGCACGTGCAGCAATGGTATCAGGAAGGTGTTCTAGGTGTCGCTTGAGGTCCCTAGGACATCTGAGAGCCAAGCAGATAATGAGCTCCTGCTTAGTAGGAAGAGGAAAAGAAAGCACAGAATAAATAACATTGTATCAAGCAGTAGCTTCGAAAGAGGCAAATTGTTATGGAGAAAAGCTAAGCAAAGCTCAGTAGCACCCAGGGGTCAGGAGCGCTATAAGGTGGCAGCAGGAGGTCCTGCTTTCAAATGAGGCTAGTGGTTGGCATTTTCAAAGGAAGACCCCCATAAGACCAGCACCAGCACAGAGGGCGTGATGGGATGCTGAACAATTCACATACACTGCAAATTCACACAACGCATGGGCTAAGAGGTAGGGGAGGCGCTTGCTCATTATCCTCGCTGGATATCTGTAGACATTTGAATAACAACACATTATCTCTGTTATTGTTTTGTGACTGCAAGGGATGTGCTGAGCCTTCACAATCCAAAGCAAAAGAAAAATAGATCTCTTTGAGCTGTGACAGATCCTCACCTCCTCCTTACCTGCAGACCTGCAAATGTACAAAGCGAGACTAATTTACTGGGTGTTTCTTTCATCAACATATGGAAATACTGAAACATTTGAATTAAATATACTGTCACGAGAGGGTAATTATCCTAAGTGTTTGGAGTGTTGTGATCCGCCTCATGCTGAAAGACTATAAGGTCAGGGACTGCCCTGGCTACAAACACAATCCCTGTCTAATAGAAGGTAGGCCCTTAACCTCGGGTTCTGCCCCCATTATTTTTAGCTTTCATGGGTTAGGGAAAGCTCTATCTGGAAATTGAAGCTCATTGAAAATTACTAGGGAAAGCCATCATGACCATAGAATGCAGTGTGTAGTTTTGCTGTCCCCTTTATGTTCTGGGTGGAGCGTGCTACAAGCCCCACCCAGGTTCCTGTGGATCTTTGGATGAAACACACACACACACACACACACACACACAAATATAATCTTCAACTTGCCTATGGCTCAGTTGCTGGGTGCTTCTAATCTCCCTCCTGGAGAAACAGCCTATGGGCGCTGAGAACTCAGCTGAGATCTCAGTGACAGGTCACTTTTTCTCTCTCCTAAGCAAGGTGAAAATCTTCCCCTCTCCCCTGCCAGCTTGACTGCCAGGACCTGGAAGTTCCGCCTATTCTGCCCAGTTCATTGGCCGCTAGCATCTTTATTGATCAAGAACCAATTGGGGAACAAGACCTTAGCACTAGACCCACCCCCTACAATAGACCAGAAGAGGAAGAATTTTGTTTGTGCTTTGTTTTGTTTTGTTTTTTGATACGGGGTTTCTCTATGTAGCCCTGGCTGTCCTGCAACTTTCTCTGTGAACCAGGATGACCTTGAACTCACAGAGATCTACCTGCCTCTGCTTCACAAATCCAGGGATTAAAAGCTGAAGAGAAAGAATGTAGATCAAGCATATTTTGTCTTACCTTGAAAACTCTCTCTGTGGGGCCTTTGGCCTTTTGATCACCCTACTCATTCATCTCTTATAACAACCTTTTGTGTGAGGACAACAGAAAACAGAAAAGAAGTGAACTCAATGTTGGCAATCAGACATTTGATTGACTAGTGAATCCATTTGATTAATCAATCAAATGTCTTATTAGTGAATAAAGACAAACATCTGGGGAAATTCAGCCCCCCCCCTCCGCCCCCGGAAGTGAGATCACACATTCTGAGTACAAGCGGCAAATGTCTCAGGAAGAAGTTTCCTGGAGAAACTGGTACTCTTCCTTTAGTTGTCTTGTGTTTGAAGGTTTGTTTTTTTAAGTTTTATTTATTTTATGTATGTGAGTACACTGTCTTTGTCTTCAGACATGCCAGAGGGCATGGCATCCCATTACAGATGGTTGTGATCCACCATGTGGTTGCTGGGAATTGAACTCAGTACCTCTGGAAGAGCAGTCAGTGCTCTTAACCACTGACCCATCTCTCCAGCCCCGAGTTTGAAGATTTTCAAAGATGTGTATGATAAATATTTCTTTTCAAGAGAGGGCCTATGGTATTAACTATCCAATTCTTAGTCCTGTAGGGTAGAAAGCCTTTCTTTGTTGGAGCTAGTTAGATTCTCTCTGTGTCTGCTCATATGGTTCAAACCATGATCCATCAATCAATAAATGGTTTATCTTGAGACTTTGTACTTTTCTTGAGTTGACAAGATGGTGGCCTGGTGGAATCAATTCAAAGCACCTGGAAAATAGCCATAGTGACAGAGATAACCAAATAACAGCAGAACCCAGGGTCATAGCAGGAGTGACTTCAGGGGTAGACTAGCAAATCAGCAGAGCCAGTGCTTCCCTTTGATGCAGCTTGTTCGTGTGTGTGTGTGTGTGTGTGTGTCTGTGTGTGTGCGCGCGTGTGTCTGTGTGTGTGTGTGTGTGTGTTGTGTGTGACTTTATAAAGTCCTGAAAGTGTCCTGAAGGTGCCCTTGAGGCTGACTCTCCAGCCTCATCCACAATTGTAAAGCTTCCAGATGCCCTGTAATAAATTCCCTTTCAGTTTGAGGTACCCAAGGTTGCCTTCATCTTCATCTGAGAACCTTGTCTGATTGCATCCACATGAAACTGGATTGGTTGTCCATCTGTTTCATCTCATAATAGAGAAGAGAAAGTATCAAAGAAGCTATCACTGAGTTACTAAGCAGCAAGATTTTCTGAATTAAAGAGTAAGATATGGACAGGATGATAAACATAATTGCCCGGAACACGAGACTCAAGTTAGGGGTAAAACTGCTGCTCAACCTCAGAAAGGGTTGAATCTTGGGAAGAGTTTATTTAAGAAGGGAATGAATCTGGCAAAGATCTTGGTAGATAGAGCTGCCTGCTGCTGAGTCTGAGGACCCAAGTTCAATCCCCGGGAATCACATGGCAGAAGAAGAAATGGGCCTCCCCCATGTTATTCTCTAATCTGGTTTTATAGTGGGGCATTGCAGACATGCTTGAAGATTATATTTGTATACTAAGAATTAAAGGCTAACCTTGGGGAAAGGATACAAAATGCAGTCGTTCATGGAGTCAAAAGAAGTGCATCTTTGCCAGTAAGACAAGGTGCAAGTGTTACTGGTGGTCTCTCAGGACTGAGAGGCTCTAGGTTCTTAGCATCTTGCTCAAAGAATGAAAGAGATACAAGTAGCAAAATAGTAAGGAATATCATTCAGAAGCAAAACAAAAACATAGGCAGCTGTACTCATAGAGAGTAGCAGACCTTTTGAGCTAGTGTGCTCAGGAGGGTCAGGCCACCAGCTAAGGATCTTCTTGGTCTAAGAGGAGAAGGAGTTGGTTCTGGGAGAGAAGCACAGGTCTTGTTTGATTGACAGACTTCTGTTGTATAAACCTTTGTTCACTGTGTATGTCTTTTTCCATACACATCTGATTTTAACCAATACACATATATCTACTTCTATGTAGATATAAGATAGTAAAGATGAGGTTTTCAGTAAAACTTTGAGATCACACTTTTCCTGACTAGGTATGTGCCCCAAATGAGCCTAAATTGGATTGGCTCATTGTCCCTAGTTCCTCGATATGGCTCAGGCCATAGTTAATCACAAAATGGGAATCATTAGAGCTTGCTAGGGAGCTGTAGTTTGGAGTGACCATACACACATGTTTAAAGAATGGTGTATGTATAGTTTGATTCAGGTAGGGGTCTAAGACTGTTAAGAGCTTTGTTGAGAAAGGAGTATGTCTGTGTCACAAGTTCAGTAGCTTCTGGGTTTCTAAGTTCTCTCTATACTTACCTGCCTCAGATATTGTTTATTCCTTTGAAAAGTTCTTTAAGATTTCTTGGCTACCTATCAAAGCCTATGGATACCTTTTATTTTTCTCTTTGTTTCTTTCTTTGCTTCTTTGTTTCTTTCTTTCCTTTTTCTCTTCTCTTCCCTCCTTTTCTTTTTTGTGAGTTTGGGTAATGAACATGCTGTCTCCAGAGGTTCCTGCTCACCTTGTAACAAGATTCTAAGTTGAGGAGAATGACGAGTCCTTTCTTGAGGTGGTTAGATATTAGAGGTGAGCTAGTTAAATTTCTCTGAATATCTTTTATCTGCCTTTTGGTTGGAATGGAGAGGTACAAAGCAGGAGAATAAACTGGATGAAAAATTAATCTTTCAAAATCTTAGAGATGGCTTCTCCTTCCATCCTGTAGGACTGGATGCTTGTTAAGTTTTATGTGAGGTTTTATGGGGCAATACAACTCATTTTTGTTATGGTGGATTTTATTATTACATTACTCCAGTTGTATTTGAAGTTGGAAAACCACTCATAGCTATTTTATGATCAATAATATATGTAGCTTTACAAACAATTTACGCTAAAGTCACTAGCCTGCAGAACACTCACAGCCTTGTCCCATCAACAAGAGGATGGCTCTTAAACCTCTAAGGCAGAATTCAGGAATCAAGGTATTAATAGGCTAGTATCACAACTAAAAAGAATCCTACCAGTTGTTAATTAAAGCAAAGAGAAGTGATAAGTAGAAAATGATCATGTTAATCATGAATTAAGAGTTGAATATAGCTCCCACAGAGCCTGTAGAAATCTACACTGTGACATATAATGTTGAACTTTTTAAAGCACCCAATGCCCACTACCTAGCAAAGACAATAAGCTCCAGCTAAATGAGTGAACTCATTTCTCTTTCATGGGAAAACAATGAGGAATTCTATCTGCTTCATTGCTGTCCCAAGGTCACTAGGGATCATTTACTTTCTGGGGTCTTTGTCGAGAGAATCTCTTGTGTACTGTGTGGAAGCATCTCCGGTCAATAAAAATATGATGGACTTTTGCAAGTGGCAGGAAGTGGTAGGTGAGACTTGCAATAGAGATTGAAACTCTGGGAGATAGTCAAAGGTGGGAGATTCACCCTGGGCTCTAAGGAAGTCAGACGCATGAAACTGAGGAGAGGTAACTAGCTTTGGGGTTGACATGAAATAATTTAAATTAGTTAAATAAGTTTTTAGGTAGTCAGTGAACAAGCCTAAGCTATGGCCCAGACATTTATTCATACATAAAAAGCCTCTAAGTTGTTATTCTGGAACTGGAGCCTGAGTGGAAAATCAGGAGTTTACAGGTCTTCCCATTAGTATTTGAATATAGTTAAATACAAACCATGTGGTGTCAAAGATATGGTGTTGAGTTGAAGAGACTATTTCAAGCACCAAATGAGGAAATATTTTTAACCACAGGATTGAAAGGAAGTAACTTTTGCTCTTTATTGTACAAAGACCTTCAAGTAAAGACCTGAAACACTTGAGGCAAAAGAACCTGAGAAGGGGAATACATTTCTTCCTGGGAAGCAACAGTGTTCTTGAGATAAAATGCAGAGTTCAAGAGTTTCACAATACGAAGCTCAGTTGTTATGTGACTCAGCTGCCTCAGTGGAAAGTGGACCTTCTTATGTGTTTACTTATTAGATATTTTTTTATTTACATTTCAAATGTTATCCCCTTTCCTGGTTTCCCCTCCAAAAATACCCTATCCCATCCCTACCTCCCCCTGCTTACCAACCCACCCTCTTCCACTTCCCTGTCCTGACATTCCCATATATTGGGGCATTGAGCCTTCTCAGGACCATATACAGTCACCAAACCCAGATACTATTGTGGATGCCAACAAGTGCTTGCTGACAGGAGCCTGATGTAGCTGTCTTCTGAGAAGCTCTGCCAGTACCTGACAAATACAGAGGTGGGTGCTCTCAGCCAACCATTGGACTGAGCAATGGTCCCCAATGGAGGAGCTAGAGAAAGGACCCAAGGAGCTGAAGGGGTTTACAGTCCCATAGGAGGAACAACAATACAAACCAACCAGTACCTCCAGAGCTCCCAGGGACTAAACCACCAACTAAAGAGTAGACATGGAGGGATCCCATGGCTCCAGCTGCATATGTAGCAGAGGATGGCCTTGTTGGACATCAAAGGGAGGAGAGGTCCTTGGTTCTAGGAAAGGTACCTTCTGATGCTGAGAGTTCAGGACACCCTCCCTTGACTGCAGCACAAGGTTGCTCCTTTGTCATTCTGAGGTGGAGACAAATTATATTGATCATCACTGTCCACAGGGTCTGTCATTCAGCGTACAAATGTCAGAGTGCAGGTAGGGGTAGCTGTTGAATACTACAACAGCCCAGCACACGATGCCAGCATTCCATGATTTCACAGAAACTTATTTCTCTCCTCGGTACTGTCACAAATGAGGACTTGATAGAAAAATCCTGAGCATTTCATGGTTCCTATTTCCTTGACAATATCAGCTCCTTAGCATTCTGCTCCCATCCTGAGGTCTGCAAAGTGTCTTCTCATGCCTGTCATAGTTGTACAACACATAGGAATTTTCCCTAAGACTGTATTTGTAACTACTAATCCAATTAAAACACACAGAAACAGACACAGACACACACACACACACACACACACACCCATGGAGCCAGTTTGCTATGATTAAGATAGAAATTTCATTCAAAACTTCATCCAGCAACCCTCCCACTTTGCCCTTTGGGAAAGTCCCTTTGTGCCATGTGAGATCAAATGTCCTGCAATGAGAATATGGATTCAAAACCACCTACCATCAGCTGGAAGTCTGTCCAATGGAGGGAGAAAGACATCTAGTACAGTGACCAGTGTGGGTTTGCACTGAGGCTCAATTATGGGCACTAAGGTGCTTTTTACTATTCTGCACAAGAATAGTTACCGGGGCGACAGAGACAGACTGTCTCTACCTCTTGTTAACCATGGCCACGACTCCAGTGTTCTTTTGGACATGCTGTTCCTGAATGTCATTTGACTCTTGCTGCTGACCTACTCCCTTCTACCTGTTAAGTTTGTCATTGATTTCAAGTGGCACTGACATTCAGCTCAAGAAAATGTCTCTATTTCTTATCTCTCTCCTTTTGTAAACTCTGTAGAGTTTTTACCAAATGCCATGCCATGCCCTTGGGTTAGCTGTAAGGTTCATTGCTGAACATTATTTCTTTGAAAGTGCTACCAAATAATGTCTGACAAGAAGACATCTAGCCTTGATCTCCACCAGAAACTCCTATAAAATTAAAAGCCTATAGTTAAAAACTATAGAAATTTGTAAATACATTTTTTTCCTTTCTTCAGTGCTAAAAAAAAGTATCTGAGAGGACATGGGCAGAATCACACTGTAACATACAATATGTTTGTTCATGCTGCTACAATGATGTTACTGTAGACATGCACACAGTACCAGGCAGCATTAAAGGCACATTTTGTGCTATTAGTTAGCATTAGTCTCTTCCACTAAGTAAATGATTCATTCTTAACTTTACTTTCTCCATATTTTCAATGACACTATTGGATTGGACACATAATTGGTAATCAAATTATTTTTGCTTGGTTAGTCTTTCTTTAAAGGGCACATACGATTACATTACTTCATTCTTTTCTAAGAATGTGTACTAAGATACATCCAAAAACAAATGGGAACCTGAACTTAAAAGATGAAAAATTTGCATATGATGATTGACTTCCAAGTATAAGAATTCTGCTATGAGAACTAGTTTCCACAAAACTTAAAGACGTGTTATGTGTTTGTATATGTGCGGAAGTAGGATGTGCTTGGAACCTGATCAAGGGCTCTTTCTTCCATCTCCACTTCTCAGATGATGTTCTAAACCTATGTGCTGTTTATCACTCCACTGCAGCATAGTTAACACTTAGCCTTTGAGTCTGGTTTGTTTACTACTATAATTTTAATAGCATTCTTGAGTTCTTGTTTTATTTCATATTTATTACTTTTATAAAATGCATGCTAGGTTTATCATATACAGTTCATTATATCTTTACATGATACCATGTCTTCTGTGTGACCTCATGCATGTGTAGAAACACAGTATTACCAGCACCGCAGAGTTTCCTTCCCTCATAATCAAAGCTTCCCTGACTTTTAGCACCATGGATAAGTGTTTGAAACTCATCTTGTTTGGAACACGGCAGAAACCTGGAGGCAGGAGCTGACGCAGAGGCCACGGAGGCGTGCCCTTTACTGGCATGCTCCCCCGGCTTGCTCATCCTTCTTTCTTACAGAGCCCAGGACCACTATCCCAGGGAGGGCTTCACTCGCAATGAGCTTGGCTCTCCTTCATTAGTCACTAATTAAGAAAACGCCCTACAAACTTCATACACCTCAACCTTAGGGAGGCTTTGTAAGCTCCCTCCTCCCTGAGGACACTAGCTTGTTTCAAGTTGAAATAAAACTACCCAGTACAGCAACTGTATAATAGTTCGATTCTGCATCTCCCAACACACACACACACACACACACACACACATACACACACACAAAGAGAGACAGACAGACAGTACGTAAATTCCTTAAGCTATATTTTATTTCTTCTTTCAAAAAAGAATGCAGTAACAGAGTTCCTTTCCCTAGTAATGTCACATTAATCATTAAATTCATCTTTTTTCCTCACTTCTTACCCGTCAGACTTGCTGCAAAGCCTTCCCAGTTAGTTTCTTTAATCTTTGTACCAACCCACTCCTTCAAGGGACTGCTGTTCTCTCCTGTCACCTGTTGTCCTCCAGGTCGCTCTGGTCGGAGGTCACCTTCTGTCACAGTCTCAGGGGGGAGATGTGTTTTATATCTTTCAAAGTGGAATTCTCCCTCCTCCTTTGTGATTCTTCGCACAGCTGTACTTTTCTCGTCTTAAAAGAAAATTAAAATCCCATAAGTATTAATTAGAGAGAAAGGCTTAGTTTCCTAAAGACTCCTTGGGGCACTTTCAAGCACTTGCTTCTCATTTCTCTTGGTTGATCTATTATTATATTTTTAACATTGAAATCTAGGCGTGACGCCTCGCATCTTGCCTCGGGGTATGCACTCATAATTTTTCACTGTACCAGGCTCAGTTGGCCACTTAGTGCCGCCTTTCTGTGGCTCCCATTCCAGTTTGCTTCTCTCCCCTTTGTTCAGAGGCAGGATGTAAGTTTGGGGCTCTGTGCTCGGCTTCCAGTGTCGATGTCTCCCCCTCTGTGTAAAGGATGGCTCACACGATGGATATACAATGTGCTTTCCTCTCCAGAAGTCACCTAGAATAACTCCCCCCTGAGGAAATAGTCTGAGTGCTTTGAAAAATTTGAAGAGTTTAAAAGTCTAACTGCTTCTAGAATTCTGGATAGAGTTGAACTCTAAGGACATGAAATATCATAAAGGATGAAGCTCTTGATGGGAAGGCAAGAAAGCGTGTTCCTATCTAGGGCACGGACTAACTGGCTACATAATCATTCCGGGATAATATTTCTTTATCTGCAGGATTATTATAGGAATTCAGAGTGGCTATTGGAGATGGGCGTTTAGACCTTGTGAGGACACATAAGAAATTCTTAAGGTTGCAGTTTCATGACCTTAACTATGAGAAGAGAAATTATTCAAAATTATCCTGGATTATAAGGATGTGTAAAAGCTTTATTGAAAAGTGTTGCATGGATATATGGGTTTAAAAAATGTCAAGCAAGTATATTTTCAGGGCCTTAGACTTCTGATATTTTTGAAGATTATCTTAAGGTTCCTTTAATTTCTTGAATGGTTGGCTATATCTGTCTCTCTCTTTTGGGTATCAAGCTCCCAGGGAGTCTGCCATATAGTTTATGATGCCCTCAGGATTCTCTAGTTTTACTTATGAAGATAAATAATTCCTCTGCTCAGCATGAAATATAATAATAATAAAAAAAACCTCAAAGGGCTGAGTTCATTGAGAGAGAAGCCAGACCACCTTGACCCTCCAGCCCAAGGCCTCAAGCTTGGCTCTGTCAGAACTGCAACCCTGAAAAAACGTGGGTTTGAAAATAAGTTTCAAGCCTTTTGGGTCCTGCACTAATTGTTGATGGGGTCCAGAAGATGCAACCCCAAAATACTTCAAGCTGAAAGAATTTGAGAAAACAGCAGAAGCAGGAAGGTCATTCTGACCTTCCCTCCACCCTTCTTCCCCAAGAAGATCATAAAACCTAGGAAGGATTTTCTGACCTTCCCCAAAATAGATTGCAGACCTTTCCTTCTGAACGAGGGACTCTTATCTCAGAAGACACAAGGCAAGGGTAGGAAATCAAACAAACCAGGGTTGCTAAATTCCCCGTTTTTGTTTTTGTTTGTTTGGTTTTTTTAATCATTGGATCAAATACTCCCTTTGTTCAAGTGTATTTCTTCAAGATTTTAGACTCTTTACCACACTTAGCATAAAAACAAACATGTAACTGTTTCTTTGGGTCTTAATTTCTTTATAATAGTCCTGTTGTCACATAAAACTTGTATGTGTTTTTCACTTGTTAATCTGCCTGTGTTATACACAAAGCTGCAGCCATAGACCTAGATACTTTTCCCTTTCCTACACTGTGGGTAACAGGCATGCTGTTTCAACACCAGGGCTCGATTTTTAGAACAATTTATCCTTTATCCCTCTGTATAATCTCAGACTTGGCCTAGAATCACCCATGGGGTGAACTTCCTTTTTGTAAGAACAAAACTCTGGGGGCTCTCAGTTGACCAAATAAACTTTGAATCTAGAACTATGTTTTTCACATCAGTGGTGCTGGGCTAAGCGGGGCAAAGGAACCCTCTGGACAGACTTAGTGATGAGCCTGGCCAGAAACCCAATGCTTTGGGACACAGGATTTGAATGAGAGGCGACAGCAGCTCTCCTGTTCACATCCCAGACCTGTGCAGACACCACAAAGGAAAGAATTTAATGGCCTGTGTCTCAGTTTCATTTCCTGTTGCTGTGATAGAATACCTTGATAAAATCGACTTAAAAGAGAAAACACCTATTTGACTCACAATTCCAGATTATGGTCCATTGCCCAGGAAGTCAAGGTCAGAGGCACCTGAAGCAGATGGTCACAGCACACGTGAGCTCACTGGTGCTCTGGTAACGCTTCTTACTTACACAGCTCAAAATACCCTCCCTAGGGAATGGAGTCGCCCACACTGAAAGTCTGCCCACATCAATTAGCATAATCAAGATAATCTATAGACACAACCACGGTCTAACCAAATCTAGAAGATCCTTCACTGAGACTCTCTTCCAGGGTGATCTGAGACGGTGTCAAGCTAATAATCAACACTAACCATCGTAGTTGGGGATGGTGGCCCCCTAGGTGAGAAACTTGGAGACCTTCTAACAGTGCTGGGATATTTAGGACATGAGTGAAGCAGAAAAAGAAAAAGAGGGCTTAACTCTGGAGATAATCATAGCCTTAGGCTGTTTAACCACTGCTTCAGAGTAAATTGAATGACACTGGATCATCATCTATCCTACTTTGTTATTTGACTTTGCCTTAGAATGAAATCCAGACAGAGTGTTGGTGAGTATCCTCTCCGCCCCTTCTTTACTCTTCCTAGAAAAATATATTAGAAAGAAGTGTGTTTCCCTGCATCCCAGAATGAGGAGTTCAGGGAAGAGGAACTAGGATAACCATGGGGAGGGAGGATGGGAAATCTGTTCCAGTGAGGGTAGTGTTTGTTCCTGATGCTTAAACTGCATTTGCACGGGAACATTGTAACTGCAAAGAATTAACTTGTATGAATAAAGCAGTGAGTTCTCTCCACCCCACCCCATCCCACAAACTAGTTAAGTCTCCCTACACAGGTGCACATGGGTTTAGTAAAAGCACACCTGAAGACTGGACATTTCTGTCCTAATGACTGTCGGGAGCTGACTGCAGTCTCCTCCCACTAAATGAGCAGGATGAGCAGAGAGGCTCCTCGCAGGACTTGGAGGTATTTTGGTCTAAGGCATGGAAGGGCTGAGACTGTTTTGCTGACTCCCACAGGAAGTGGTGGGCTGAACCCAGCTGCAGGCTTTCCTGTGTGAGGTAAATTGGCCCATTGTGCGCAAAACGTTATCTGATGAAGAACTGAGCAGGCCTACATGCTGAAACTGAGGTAGGGTACTGAGTCTCTGAGTCATTCCCCCCACCCCCACCCCAGCTCTGGTCCTCTAAACCCATTTCAGTTTTGGCAGTCACTCGGGGCTCTGGAGTTCTTTCTAGTTCCTCACATGGTTTTGTGGTTTTGATTAGGGAGATGCAACAGACTACAGAATGGGTATGGATACCCTTCCTAGCCTCCCTTCTGGAAAAATGTGCTTAATTGCTTAAACTTTTATGTTTATATTAGAAGTGACAACATACACAACCTAAAAAGACCCTTTGTAGCCCTGCTTATTTTTTAAAGCTGCCTTAGATCCTTAAACATATTAACATGAAACAATTAAAACCACGTCACCTAACACAGTTTTGTTTTCTAGGAAAAACGATCGAGCTGATGACCAGTTGGTTATCTGGCTCCCGAATTCTGGTTCAGCGTTTAACCAGCTCTGTGATTTTTCTTTTACTTGAAGTTTCTGGTGTTAGTTTTCTCATATCCAAGTGTGACAAAGATTAGGTTGTCTTCTGGGTACCTGCCAGTTGTGTGGGGCTATCCACCAAGCCAAACAACCACCATCTTGGGGAGTTAGGGTATCCCATCTGGGCTTGGCCATTTAGACATCAGCATAGATGAGTAGGGAGGGTCACTAGGCGTTACCACCTAGTGCCATCTACTGTGTGAGACCCTGGCCTCAGGGAGAAGCTAAAGCAGACAGACTGGAGAAGACCAGGGATGATGGTCTCCATCTGTGAGCCTTGGGGAAGGGAGCTCTCATCCTTACAGGCTAAGAGCTTTCCACATGCTTGGGCACAGAAGCACCCACAGCTCTGGAAGGATCTCGTACTCTCTGTAAGAAAGCCCGTGAAACTCATTGGTTTCTAAAAGTAAACCTTAGTGGAACCGTGCCTCAGTTTGTCATTGGGACTTTAGGAGGCAGAATAAATGTTGTTTATGTCTTCCCATTTGGTACCATGTTTATGACCAAAACAAAACAAAACTAAACTAACACAGATTCTTAACCTGAATGGGAAGGAAAACCAAAGCAAATCCTTCTGAGTCCTTGTATCTATTTAATTAAAGAAATAAGACATGGCCAAAAAGTTACAGTGGTAGCTTAATTGCATGATTTTATTAATAAGTCATATACAGCAGGGGGATGAATTTCAGAGTGGTTCACAGTGTGGAGCCATCAGTAAGGGCTGAAGGAGGCATTGTTCTGACTGTAGGTGACAAGGGACCAGAGTACAAATTCATGAAGATTCCTACTTAGCTGTATGATTTAGAAATGGTCTGAGCCTTGGTTTCTCTAACTACAAAGTGGGGTGAATTTTAAATCTGCTGGTGAGAATCCAACAGCATAGCAAGGGTGAGATGATTTGTGAAGCGGACTGTAGTTCTGCTTGCTCTGTGAGTGTCTCAACAGCAGGTGCTGTCTGCTGCCCTCAACTGAGCATGCGCTGGGCTGTTCGGACACGTCGTTCATTTCTCCCTGGATTATAGCTGACTCTGGAAGCATGCTCAGTCGTGGATGTGAATGGAAAAGAAGAGCAGACTCACTCAGGTAATTTTAAAAATATTTCAATAAATCTCTCTCATCAAATGAGTTTTTAAAAAG